>NW_027643481.1:92500-97500 GCF_032717465.1 Coenobita brevimanus
GACTGAGGGTGGACTGCTTAAGAATAGCGTCCTTTATAGTTACGATTCCCTCTTCCTCAGTATAGCATATGTTTTTAGTTTATTTAGCTTTCTCTGGACGATTGTATAAGAGCTTCGTGGAAAATACTAGAACTAGAAAGATGGCAGTAGATACCGCCTTGTGTACCAGATATCCTGCCCAAGTTTCATTAGCAGATATCTTGCCCAAGTTGAATAAAGTCGTCTGAAGTAAGAATAAGCTTGAAGAGACGTTGCTGTACACCTTGCACGAGAGGGCGTGGTTTTGTGTGTGTGTGTGTGTGTGTGTGTGTGTGTGTGTGTGTGTGTGTGTGTTTAGAAGATGTCCTGTATGTTAACAATATATATAGTCCTTGTGTGTGTGTGTGTGTGTGTGTGTGTGTGTGTGTGTGTGTGTGTGTGTGTGTAAGTTTATGGTGCTTGTGTGGTACGGGTGACTGTGTGTATAACACTGTGTATGTATGTATGTGTGTACCTGCGTTTGTGTGTGTTTGCGTATGTACATGCGTGTGTGTATGTGTGTGCTTTTTCCCTGCATTTAGTGTGTGGCCTTATGTATGTAAACTGAAATGAGGCCCAATGACATGCCAGTACCCTGTTGTTTGCTATGTAAATTCCACATCCTGACTACTTGTGTTCGGCATGCTGTATGAGTGTGTATGAAGGTGTATGAGAGTGCTGGAGTGTGTTTGAGGGTGAATATGTGTGTATGAAGGTGTATATGAGAGTGTATGTGTGTGTGTGAGTGTGTATAAGTGTGTATGAGAATATTAGGGTGCTGGAGTTTGTGTAAGGGTTTCTATGTGAGTGCTGGAGTGTGTTTGAGGGTGTATATGTGTATATATTAGGGTGCTGGAGTGCTTGTGAGGGTGTATGAATGTATATGAGTGTATCTGAGTGTAAATTTATTGTCTGTATATGAGAGTTTGGGTGTACATGAGGGTGCATTTTAGTGTATGAATATATATGAGATTATATCATGTGAGTGTATGAGTGTATATGACGCCACTTCGGAGCCACAAAGGAGAATATACCAACAGTGAGTGTGTTATATTCTTTTCACTCGAACTTGGCCTAAAATTGATATCCTTCCCATCTAGTCATATAGACGTGCTGCGGAAAGTATGCAGAGCCGCAGCAATATCTTTTTTCTGCTACGGAGCTGTATGAAATAAACTACACTAGGACTAGACTCTAGGCCAAGATAAGGTGAAAAGACTATGGTGTACCCTCGGTTAAGATAGGCTACACTGGACCCCTTCAGTGTCAGTGCATCCAGTCATGTCCTTCGCCTCTCACTGGTCCCCCACATGTGAGATTTGGGATTCTTTAATATGTGGACAGTGTGTAACATTGTCCCCCCTAAAAGTAAGACTTGGCACCACCCTACCCTTTTCCCCAATTAAGACTTGACCCACCTTGGCGCCCCCCCCCAAAAAAAAGTAGGGCTTGGCTCCGCCTTGACCCCCCACTTTCTCTTCATTCATCGAGACCTAGCTACACTACGAGAGACAAACAAAACATATGAGATGACAAAGCCTCTCTCGTCATCATCATCTCGGGTAGAGGTTGGTACTAAGCAAGGTGTCCTAATAGGTAGTCATTATTCTCTCTCTCTCTCTCTCTCTCTCTCTCTCTCTCTCTCTCTCTCTCTCTCTCTCTCTCTCTCTCTCTCTCTCAAACTGTTTAAAACTGCCAGATCATTACAAAAACTCTAAAAGTAAAGATATTAATGTGCAATAAAGTGCAGATAGCTCACAAAGCCTCCCCACCAGCTTAAAACTCTTGTCGCATTCGGCTAAGCTCTAATCGTTGAAGAGAGAGAAGAATGAGCTGCAGTAAGCTTGAGAATGTCACTCCACGGTACTCTAGGAGGATTGTTGTCTGCCTGAGATAATCTTGACGCTAGTATGGGTTGGAAGAGAGAGAGTCTTTTGTTATTTCGTGCACAGTTTTGCAGCTTCGCACACACAAGGTACATACGAACATAGAGTGGTCTTGTTAGTTCTGTCTTTGGTATTGTTATTGTTGTTGTGATTGTCTTTGTTACTCTAAATGCAGATAGTGTAGTTGTTGTTGATGTTGCTATTACAATTTAATTTGCCAACTAGGGACTTTTCAAACTGGAGAGGATAAACGTAGCCCTCATTAACCTCTTGACTGATAGAATTAGATACAGCTTTCATTAACTTCTTCACTGATGTAGATCTTTTCATACTAGAGAGGATAAACACAGCCTTCATTAACCTCTTGTCTTGATTTTTTTTTTTTTAAGTTAAGGGATGTTACGTGCAGCCTTCATTAACCTTTTCACCAACAGAGGTCATTTCCAAACTAGAGAGGATAAATGCAGCTTTCATTAACCTCTTGACTGATAGAGATTTTTTACTTTTAAATTAGCAGAGGTTAGATACAGCCTTCATTAATATCCTCACTGAAAGGAGTTCTTTCTAAAATTAAAAGAAATGATCTGGTGGTGACTAGACTGATACAAAAAATGTCATTGTAATCAAGTGGTTAAATATATCATCGTCAGTGGTTTCAGTCCCATAGCTGTTGTATGTTACCTGAACTGCATCCAGTCGTATGGTGTTGGCTGGAATGAAATATAAAATACCGGTAATTAATTCTGAGCCAGAGTGACAAAGTGTTTATTGATATTAGTTATATTTACATGTTTATTTATTTAGTAATTATATTTAGCATTGCTCCTCTGGATTTCTCTTATACCAAGAAAAGTTGAATCAGGTGACATTCTTTTTTTTGGATCCATATGCACGGTTTGATGCAGCTTAGGAAAGGCTACTCCTATTGAATAGGCTATTTCATACTTTATCAGATCAAAAAGTCTCTGCTAAGTTGCATAAAATCATCTTAGGTTAGCAGTGATAAAATACAAAATACGTCTCTGAAGGGTTAAGGTAATCCAGAGTGCATGTCATGGAGCCATTATAGCGTCTCATTCTCTCTCTCTCTCTCTCTCTCTCTCTCTCTCTCTCTCTCTCTCTCTCTCTCTCTCTCTCTCTCTCTAACCTGACAATGATCACCCATCCCCCTCTCAGCCCAGCTGATAGCCAAGAGTTTTAGTCAGATTGGAAGGTCGATCTGACCAGCAACCAAGGAGACTCATTCCTACCCCATAGCTAAGTTGCATCGAACTTACAGAACTACGACTTAGTATTCATGTCGTGAGAGTGGTCCCGTCCAGTCCGGTCCCGTCAGGTGAAAACAAAATTATTATAGTTAGAAGTCCTTAAATGTATCGCATCAGGAAAAAAATATGGTAGAGCAAGCCTTTGAGGCCAGGGGTGTCTCTCATTTCATGCTGGCCCTTTCCTAACGATTTTCTTCAGCCTAAGACAGATTTTCCCAACTGGAAGGGTTAGAATAAGCATTGATAAACCCCTTCAATGCGAGTGGCCATTCTCAAGTTGAAATAAAATCGTCTATAGTCCTTTCATCTTAACTTGAGCCAGATTTTCATCCTTTCTCAGCTTTTTCACGTAGCTCATTGGCAGAAAAAGACAATGTTGTGGGTCTACATTCTTTCCATGGCACTTCTTCCTGACTAGCACCATATTCCAGTGTTAATATATTGTTATAACTAAGCATTCTAGGTGCAAAGAAGACAATTTTATGCCAAGTTAAAGTAAAATTTGTATAGCAGAAGCAAGAACAAAGTATCTAAAATGTCACTTGGATGAAATGAAATCATCTGGTTGCATAAAGAATGAACTTATCAAGAAGGTCACCCAGACACGAAGAGCCAAACTCAGCTGCACTCGACTCCAGACGCGACGATCAGGTGGTCACTGTAATTTGCAGCTTGATAAAGACCCCAAAGGATGGCTCATGTACTTCTCTTTCTGTTGCCGTGTGTGTGTGTGTGTGTGTGTGTGTGTAATTCACCGGGTCGGTCAGGATCACTTGATGGTCGTGATCGTCAGCTTTTACCCTCCCGGAAGGGAGCTGAGAGCTCATATAGTCCGATCTAAGGGCAAGGCTGTGACCTTCACACACGCACACACCCGTCCCCTTGCTCAAGGGGGACAGTAACCACCCACTTCGTCAGTGAAACTTTTTCGCAACCTGAGCGAGGCGCGAACTCCCGTCCACCAGTTGGCAAGCGAGAACGTTACCACTGCACCAGCGAGTGTGTGTGTGTGTGTGTGTGTGTGTGTGTGTGTGTGTGTGTGTGTGCGTGCGCTTTGTCTCATGTACGAGTATAATCAGATTCAGAAATTCTTGATGTTTGGAGTATCAGCCTTTGTGGACACAGAGAGACTGCTTAGCTAACACCATAGTCTAACCATTTTAAGAAGTTATATCCTGCCATTCTCGTACATGTACTATACCATACAGAAACTTACAACTGTTCTTCTTATATCCCCCCATCATGTACCACCCGCTGTACCACGGACTTGTGAAATCAACGGCAACCTCCCTTTTCTGGCATCACAACCGTATTCTTATTTTTGCCTCATTTCCTTTTAATTCAGGTTCTCATTTAATTCACTTTCACATAATGTAATCCTTCAGTTTCTTCTCTGTCGTTAGCCTCATCAATCAATCAATCAATCAATCATTTCCTGTGGCACCCTCGGGGATGCATAGGGCCTCGATGAACTCACACCACCACATCCTATCTTGTGCTAACTCCTCAAGATCTCCCCAACACTCATCTCCAGCTTCCCGTCTCATTGTCCTCACCCACGTCTCTTTTGGCCTTCCTCTACCTCTCCTACCAAGTGCCACCCACCCTGGTGTACCTCGTACTATTCCCTGTCTCCTATACACATGTCCTAGCCACTTCCATCGTGAGAATCTAACATATTCATCGATCGGCTGCACTCCCGTTATTTCTCTAATTCTACTATTTGGTATCCTTTCCCACCACTTAACTCCTAATATTCTTCTAAGTGCCTTATTTTCAAACACCAAGAATTTATTTTCCATAGTCACTGTGCTGTACCAAGACTCGT
>NW_027643481.1:102500-110992 GCF_032717465.1 Coenobita brevimanus
AGGAAAAGACTGGCGTGAATGAGATCCTACCCACACGATCTTTCATCTTTATCCCGAACTTCTTTCAAACCCGTTCGCTTGCTACCATTCCTAGAAGAGGTTAGTGAAGTTATAAGAGTAAATTATCATTGACATATATGTCGACGGAACAGGCAGTAGAGTGAGAGATGTAAGGAAGGTAAGAGAGACAGACAGAGAGAGACAGAGAGAGAGAGAGACGAAAAAATATAGCTAATAACAGAGCAAGAAAAGTAGAAGCAGGAACTACACTGCATGGCTCTACATAACCGTTATCCTGTAATTAAAAAAAACTGATTTGTAAAGATTGCTCTTATCTGTGTAATCAGTGCTCAAAATAACTTAGAAATAAGTATCCAAGGAAAAGTGGTCAGTTATCATTATTCTGGGAAGCTATTATGACAAAAGATAAAGAGAGATAAAGAGTATGCATTTAGAGGACAGAGTTGACCAGTTTGGCAATAAAGCAGACAAATATAAACGGACTTCGTAATCATCATCATCATCATCATCATAATCACCACCACCACAATCAACTCTAATTCACTGTTTGCCATTACCTTGAGTAGTGGGGTGTGCAGAATCACGAAACAGAAAGGAAAGAATATTACATTTATAGAACCAATCATCCGTGCCGTGTAATATGTCACCCATACATTTCCTCACCATTCAAGTGTTCTCTTTTTTTTATGACATTGTTACTGATATTTTTTGTGATCACTTTTGACGTCGCCACAGTGATAGCAGTATAATCGAAGAACTGCACATCCTAGGTATTTTTGATATTATTTCTTTCTCTTTATAACTGCAAGGAACTTAACATTATTTATACTATACGCTGATCTACGTTTCTTGGCTGTTACCCACACATCAGAAAGGCAAACAGCAGAGGGATAATGTCAACGGATAGCCACACAGCTTAGTATATTTCACTGACCTGGTCTGAAACTTCTCTCTATCGTGATTGCTGTGTTGTAAGTGGAGATTGAGAGTACAGAGGAATGCTAGTCACGAAGAGGTGCTGTTTAAAAGGATGTAGAGCCATAGCAGTTTTTCCGTTACTGAGCTGCCTGAACGAAGGTGTAAAGGGAAGAAAATCTGGGTCAGCTTAAGGTGAAAGAACAATAGCATGCTCATCACAGCCTTTGAATATTCACCCTTTCAGCTCCAGAACTTACCTTCCTTCCCTGCAAACATTTAACTGTCGCAGGTAAGCTATCTTTTTGTAGGACGAGTAAGAGTCATTGGAAGCATCTGTACTTTCCTGTTCTAATCCAAACTGCAAAAACTAACCCAACTTACAACACAGAGCTGATGGTAAGAGTCTGAATCTACCAGAAGACGTGTTGCGCTTTCTACCTACCTTGGGAGAAAAACTTTCAGATAAAAACATAAAGCTTGCCATACGACATTGACAGACAATGGGACAGATATACCAAGGGGGAAGAGTGTAATTATAACCACAAGCATTTATCCTCAGTTTAAATGAGCTTCTCTTGCAGTAAAATTCATCTTGGGTGAAACACACACACACACACACACACACACACACACACACACACACACGTAGCCAGTCTAGCATTCACACACAGCCACATGTCCACACACCCAGCCCCTCCCCCCCCCACACACACAGCCAAGTCGCCACGAAGTTTCCAAAGTCACATGCAGTGGAATATGACACAGAAGACCCTGGTTGTGTTATGATTTTTAACCAAAAGAATCCTAATCATATTTTTCTTTCTAAATCTTAATATCTCAAGATTCTATTTAACCTACGAAAGATCTGTGGCAGTGAAGGTTAACTAAGATATTAATCCTTTCGCATGGGTAACGAACGGCCAGTAACAGGAGCAGCCAACAGAGAGCTATGTGGCATTTCTTTACTGCAGTGTGTCACCATATCCCACCCCACACCATCACACATCCCCTCCAGTCCCTCTCTACTCACCAGTCTTCGAAACGACCTAACATTATCTTTCCAAAGCAACGAAGTGTAGATGTTGATACAAATAAACGTGAATTACAATTATGCCTGAGTTTCTCTCCTCATCTGAGCATGACATCAAATAAATAACTGGTATCTTGTGTAATTACCCTTTTGAAATGTTAACAGGCTTAAATATTAGCCGTAAATAACAAGCATAATTAAGTAAGCATTCTGTGAAAATGCTCCGAGTACATAATGGGTTAATTAAGGACGCCAGAATTTAAGAACAAACCAAAGAAAAGCCAGCGAACTCAGGCATGACCAAAAGCACCCCACATGGCCTCCCTAGCATTGGAGTACTGGATATGTTGGTACTCCACTATCTGTGTTAGTCATGGAGGCTCAGTAGTACCCTTAAGACAAACTACTATATGAAAATCTGGTTGGAAAACTTTGAAAGCTTAGAAGTGCAGAGATACCAAGAGCTGAGATAATGCTCAAAATGTCGTCTCTTGAATTAAAAGGAACCGATCAAGTCAGACACTGCTCACATGTCCTAACTCTACCAGACATTTCTGGCTTGAAGATTCCATACAATTCGTCAATGAAGGCTGGAATGCTGATCTCTCAAATTACTACTACTACTACTAACACTACTACTACGACTACTATCAACAGTAAACTCCCAGCCCAAAAGCAGTCAAGATAGAGAGTTCCCACACCCAACATCACTTCAAAATCTCTCTACCTAAAATCTCGTGGCCAGTGACATGCAAGATTTTCGCATAATAATCTGTGCATAGAGCGAATAACATGCTAGTTTAAGGAATACAGGAGTCTGCCACAACTCTCCATTTGGGGAAAAGAATGGTTAAAGGAAAAAACGTAGACAGAGGCGAATGGGAGAAGGCTGTGGTATTAGACTGTTCGGGGGTACTATCGATGTTTTCATTGCCTTTTTTTCTCATATACAGAGTGAAACTAAAGCTTTATTAATCCTCAGATACGCACAGCATTGTTAACTGACGTGATCTGGTACGAGTATGGCTGAAAACAAAATATCTAATCAGAAAAGCGGCCAGAAAAAAAAAAAATCGTTCTTTCTGCTACTAGTGGATGTTATTACAGTCAACCGAGAAAGCCCGATGAAGCTATGTGTTTGGCCAGGTTTATATATCTATCTATCAGTCTGTCTACCTGACCGCCTGCCTGTCTGCCTTTTCTGCCTCCCTGACTGCCAGCCTGTCTGCCTTTGTCTGCCAGCCTGTCTGTTAGCAAGATTATAAGGAAAAGTCAGCAGATTATCTTATTTCTTTATTTAGATTTTGAATTTACTATTCTAAACAAGCCCTTACGAACTCGGGAACGTTGTCGCTGGAATCCAAGCAGGAAGAGTCAGCGGACAGTGACTAATTTTTCGCAGTTACCCATCCATTTTACTGCTTTCTCTGAATAGGAAGCCCACCCCGACTTAATCTGTTGCGTCACAAAACGTGCGCGGGGAAGTCAAGCGAGCAGATCATCTCTGTCATTAGACTTTGAGTTAGGTTAGGATGAAGTAATTTGTTTTTTTTTTTAATAGCATTCAGTAAAAGGTCAGGGGTACAAGACAAAGATAAAGGTTCAGTCAGCCGTCATGTCCGAGCGAGAGGCTCATCAATTTCGAAGCATTGTGATGAGCAAGTAATAAACAGTAGCTCAGAGATAGACTCCGTGGAGAGAGTGCATCAGCACATCACGTCTACACGATTATTTGATTTTCTGTTACAATACTCTAGAATCACAGGTGTTTATTGATAAAGTGGACTGGCGTTTGAATCGACTGTGAGGCACGAGAGTTGTTGGCGTCACTTCATAAGCTGGTGGATAGATTTTGCTGGATTTTCTCGCCATTGTCCTCCTGCCTGTGATCTCGCCTTGTTCCCGCTGCACCTTCCAAAGGTATGCTGTTTGGCTTTTTCTATACTCGCGGCTCACGACCCTGAGGTTGTCATTATCGTACCCTGGTAACTTACCATTCAAAAGCGCGACCGATTTCGTATCATATTATGCACGAATCAATATAATAAGCACGAATATATTATACACGAATATTATTATACACGAACATATCATACACGAATCACATGCGTCTCATATAATATCAACCTCAGAGTCGCGCGCCACGACTATAATTCTGTACTCGTTTTACTCTAACTTGGCTCAAATTTTCCATCCCTCCAACCTGAATGCTGAGTTGTAGCAATAGATTAATGCTAGAAAACGTAAGTCACAAAAAAGTGGTATGGAAAGGGAGCCGTAGCGTTGTCCGTCTCTTCCAATGATCCATGTGAAGTAAGCTGCAAAAGGACGAAAATTTGGGCCACTTAACAATGAAAAAATAATATACTACGTGTTACAATGATAATCTAGGACGTTGTGGACGGTTGAGAAGTTTGCGGTTTGCAATAGAGGGACAGGAAGACAGAGAGACAGACAGGCAGAAGACAGACAGATACAAGGCAAGGAGACACAAAGGGGAGACGAAGCGTGACATTATTATTAGTGTAGATGACTACAGAGCACATTGCATTTGTGCCCTAACTTTAAAAGCATGTCTTCTCATGCAGAGGTTCTTTGACGAGTAGTGAACTAACAGACAGACAGAAACACACACACACACACACACACACACACAGATAGATAGATAGATAGTTTATTGACCACAGCTTATAATATATTCTCATACACACAATCACAAAAACATATATGCATATAATTTGTACAAAAGATTATAACAAATTCACAATACTAAACAGCCATAGTCCACAAAATAGATTCATAAAAATTCAGCCAAAAGACTCTACCGGTATCTAATCAATTACAATAACAAAACAAATGATGAATCAGCTGACAAACGTTAATGATACACCATTAAGATATCATGAATTACTTTGCATGTTTTTTCAAGAGTAAAAGCTTCTCCGAAAAGATCCGCCATTCTCCTAAAATTATATTGTTCTCTGATATCCTCTGTTAAAGGGCACACCTCTACCACATGTCTCTTCTGTTTGAATAAGACCTGCCAGATACATAATCTCTCCTCAATGGGAAGACTACCACGCCCCCTCCTGTTCCACCTACCAGTCTCCACCACCAAGCTATGGCCACACACACGGAATCTTGTGAATGACATACTGATGTGACTCGCTGACCAAGTGTTTTGTTTTATATATGTGCATGTAATACAAAGTCAAAATTAATTTCTCTATAAACAATGTGACACCTAGATGCAACTGAGTCTGTAATCATATTGCGAACATGTAACAATTAAGGAAGATTTGCCGGACATTTCGTTCTGAATGAACTCCTTAACAAAATTTTCCCTGTGTGCATCCTTGCGTCAGTGGTAAATTCTGATGCGCAAGTGACAGCGGATCGTCATGCATAACAGCTCTCTCTAACCACATTCTATGAAAAACTTTGTGTTGGGACCACTTTAATAAAGTCCTGAGGTGTCGGATAGCTCCGCCTCAGCATAGCACACAAGGTTGGATGTCGACCTTCTCACTCCCAACAATTGTTTCAATGCCCAGTTGTAAAGTTTAATGACGGGTTTAACGTCACCACCAACCCAGCTGACACAACCGTAACATTAGGGATGAGATCAAGGCTGCATCAAACACTCTCCTTTTTTTACAATAAAACGGGACATCATTATTCTTATTTACAAAAGACACATATTTCAAAACATGACATAGCTTGTTTTTTGCATGCAGCTGAACGGCTGAGGACACGGAGCCATCACTCGTGAAGGGTGAGCCTAAGTACACGTAACTAGAATATTGCTCAATAACCATGTCCCCCACGTAGATCGGCTCCGCGTCCCCATCCTCGCCATTTATCACAAAAAATTTAGTCTTTACTACTGTTTATCATCATCCCATAATCTTTCGACTTAAGTATTGGTATGTTATTCTCTAGTTTCCGTATCATGCTATCTCTCTGCTTGTTGAAAGCAACACAGTATCGTCCATCATGACTAGGGATGTGTAACCATTGTAGAAATCCTTCTGGGTGACATTTTCTCCTTCATTACCTTTATCAGTTCATTGACAGAAGAGTAACAAATAAGAGGCATGAGGTCGGAGATCCTTGCCTAACACCTACTGTAGCAGTCATGACGGCAGCGCCCACAATACTCTCCGTTACCCGGTACATCGCTGCTATTGCTGCTAGCATCACCAAGACGCACAACCTAACCTCTTTAGAACTGAAAACAACTTTCGTCTCGGAACTAAATCGAAGTACGCCTTAGAAAAATCTATAAATGTTACAAAAAGTTTTAGTTTCTTTCTCTTTGCAGGTATCTCAATAAGGAGGCGCAAAGTAACTATACTGTATGTTCCTGTACAACCGCGGTTCTTTTTTGCGCTCCTGCCTGTTCCCTGAAAGGAGTAAACCATCTTCCTAACCGCTCACATAACACCATGTCATATAGTTTAGCTATGCAATTTAATGACACCTTGATTCCCCTATAATTATTAGGGTCTCCTCTTAGTTTCCTTCTTAAAAATAGTAAGAACATTTTTGCCCTCTCTTCCATGAGCTAGGATACAAAACCAGAGAAAAAAACACATTGTTAAATAACGTTGTAATAGCAAGTATCCACTGCGCTGGGAGTAGAGTCAACATTGACTCCTGGGGAGCCCGTCTGGTCTCATGGTACGCTTTATCAGGCTTCTTATTTTCTTTTTTACTTCGTTGGTGCAGCTGTGCGGGGCGAGATGGGCTCATCCAGTACGGGGATAGTGACATCAGTTGTCACCTCATCTACAACCTCATTGTTCACATCATCTCTGTTCAGCACAGACTCAAAATGGAATTTAAAATCCTCATCACTGGGGGCACAAGATTTCATCAGGTCTGTCCATGTTAAAAGTCTCCTTTCCAATCAATTGCTCTCCACACTCTTGCGTCATCAGCGGTCATCCAGCAGCCTCTCCCACCTACCAAGATTGCTACCACCTATCTCTACTGCTCTGTCTACCCTGCCTACATTGTCCTCCTCGCACACGAGTATAAAGCGTCAGTGATGCGCTGCGTGATCCCCCTAGCGACCCCGCCCTCAGTCATGAGACTGTCCAAATCTACGCCTGAACACGTAACTGTTACTGTAATGGGGGCGTGATCGGAAAAAGGGAGAGTCACCCCCGCCTTAACACAGAAAAATCACTCATATAGTTCATATCAGAGACGGTGACGCCACACATGTATCCACCTCCGAAAACCCAGGTGCCGCGTCTCCGATATGTTTTATCACCAGGAAAATGTTTGTCAGCATACATGAGGTTATTAATGACAACCAATCTGTTATCAATACATATAGTACACAACAATTCAGCGTTATCGTTAGCCCTGTTTACATCATCGTGAATCACTGGGTATGACATATCATTTACATTAGGTATCTCCGCTATCAACAATAATTGCCTCACACTTTTCCCAAATCTAGCATTCATGTCACCAATTATGAGTGTATCCTTTATATGTGTACCTAGAATTTACTTTTACTTGGATTGAGGCAAATAAGTCGTGGGAGTAATACGGGGAGTCACATGGAGGAATGTAACAGAAACCAAACAACACACCCTCAGTGTTACGAAACTGCATCCAGACTTGATCTCCAATGCTTGTGTCGACATCAAATACCAACGTAGATAACCAGTTCTTAATACAGACAATCGTTCCACCCCGTTCCGCTGAACCAACTACCTTACTCCTATAAGTCACATATCCGGGGAATGACACTGACATAGACGTCATAACCTCATTAATACTAATCACATCATAATTATGTAGCATCTGCTGCACATTTGTTTTTTCTAACTTTGTGCGCACTCCACCTGTATTCCACGACAGTACGCTTATTTTCCTTACTTGCTGTGGTGATCCAAAAAAAAATGAGAGTTCCAGCTATCAATTACATCTGCATCCCTATACAGCTTCCGTTCTCGCGTATCAAGACGAATCGTGCATTCTGCATTCTCCGGTCGAGCCTTCTCTGTCGTCTCTGCTTCAAGAAGTCGCTTCCACTCTCGCCTGACACTCGGGTGGACATCCCTCTTGACGTAAATCCTGTTGAAATCACTCCCAGAGGTTTTAAGGCAGCTGGCATTGTCCAGGATGAGACTGCGTTGATTTTTATCAGCCAAAGTGAACAAAATAGGGCGGCGCCTGGTGCCAGATGAAGCGTTGTTTCCCAGCCGACGATGTGTTCCACCCACACCTGCTACACCAATTTGGGACCAAATCTTGCCGATTTTGTCCTCATCTGTCGTGGCACCGTCCAATGCTTCGTTTTCATCAGGCACGCCGAGAATAACGATGTTCAACTCTCTCTCTTTTCGGTCCAGTGCTTCTAAGAACTGCTGTTGCTTCACCATTATCTCAGCCTGCCTGTCGACCCGAGCCTTGAGTTCAGTGTAGTTTTTGTTCAGTATGCTATCAGGGGAGGTAATCATGTCTCTCAGTAGTTTCACCTCATTCATAACATCGTCAAGTC
>NW_027643482.1:0-32500 GCF_032717465.1 Coenobita brevimanus
CAACCCCTAGATATCATCACTTTTGTTTTATCTGCATTTACCCTTAAAGCCTTTTGCCCCATACCATCTCTCCACTTCCCAAACCTTTCCTCCGCCTCCCTTTCATTTTCTGCAATCAACACCAAATCATCAGCATACAACATCTCCCATGGGAGTCCGTTTCTAAAGTCACATGAGAGGGCTTCAAGTACCATGATAAACAACATGGGACTCAAAACTGACCCCTGATGCACACCAACATTCACGGAAAACTCATCACTGAAATCTCCATTCACTTTTACCTGGGTGCGAGCACCCACATACATAGCCATAACCACCCTAACCAGCCACTCCTCCAAGCCAAGCTTTCTCATTGCCCACTTCACCACCTCTCTAGGGACTCTGTCAAAAACCTTTTCCAAATCAACAAAAACAAAATACAGACCCCTTATCCTACCAATATATTTTTCCTGAAGCTGTCGGACAATGAATATGGCATCAGTGGTCTCCCTACCTGGCATAAACCCAAACTGCATCTCATCAATATTCATTCTTTCTCTAATCATACCTTCTAAAACTCTCTCCATTAGCTTCATTATCTGATCTAAAAGCATTATACACTCAACCCCCTGCTATCACGCGTTCAGCTATCACACTTATCTGCTATCACGCACACATCAAATGCACAACCATACATGCTATCACGCACCCCAAGACCGCTATCACGCGTCGAGTTTGAAGACAGGCTAAGTGAAACTTATTCACACGGCACTTCATACGAGGTTTGCAGAGGATACGATGGTTAATCTTAACGGTAACGTGGTAAAATTCCCGATTATAGCACGGGCATTTGAAATGCATCTGAACGGATTCCTGCCGAGGACACGACGGGCAAAACAGTGACCAAAACCCATTTGGCTCGAAAGAATATATCGTACTACAGCATTGAAATTTAGCCTAATGCTGAATACTTATTCTATCTATCTATCTATAGCCCGACGCCTTAATCCCGCAAAGGGTGGCCGCAGACAAAACGCCTCCAAGTCACTCTGTCACCCACCATTTGACTACCCTCCCCCCAACTCACCCCCCCCTCCCTCATATACCTCTCAACTCCATCCCTCCACCTCATCCTCGGTCTACCCCTCCCTCTCCCTCCCTCCACCTCACCTACATACACCCTCTTAGTCAGTCTTTCATTCTCCATTCTCTCCACATGTCCAAACCACCTCAGTGTATTTCTCCTAATCTTGTCAACCACATCCACATCTACCCCACAACGTTCCTTCACTTCTTCATTCGTCAACCTGTCCCTCCACGTCACTCCACATGCTCCTCTCAAGTAACTCATTTCCACTGCTCTCACTCTTGACTTGTTCCCCTCTTGCAAGGTCCACGCCTCGCTTCCATACGTCAGGGTAGGGATCACAATACCATCATGACTGGATGTGGGTGCCTGTGGCCGGTGTTGATGACACTGTTATACAGTAAACTTTTTACTGCATGTTAGTAAACTTTTTACAGTTTTTTTTTTTTTTGGTCTATTTTTTACAGCTTTTATGTAAGTAGATTAGGTTAGCATAGATATGGCTAGGTTGGGTTAGGTTAGATATGGTTATGTTATGTTGTTAGGTTAGGTTAGCTTGGGTTAGGTAAGATTATATTACCAGCATGTTAAGTTAGATTACCTTAGATTTACCGGTAGTAATGTTCAGTTAGTGAAGGTTAGGTCAAGTTAAGTTAGGTTAGTAAGAATGAAATGACTTAGGATGGATTAACCTTCGGGGTGAATTGATGAGAAAACCCTCTAATCTGACGCCTCTCCCCAGGTACTGCACCCATGTTGTGACAGATGAAATTAATGAAGTGGCAGCAGAATTGCTCAAAGCTGTGGTTCTGTTCCAGAGGCGACTGTATGCACGGGACCCTGCCAAGGGTGCCATCAAGTCAGTTAATAATTTTTGTTGTTGCTGTTGTAGCACAGGTAGTAGTAGTAGTAGTAACTGTGACCCCAGGCCTATGTAAACAAGAAGCCAGTGGACTATAGGTTGAAGCTGACATTTTTCTGCAGTCCACCATTTTTCAATTGGAGGATGGGAAGGAAATTGATGGTTGTTTGTAAAACCAGGCAGTGGAACCACCAAGTTATATAGGCACCAGACTACTGGCACATGAAGGCGTTCTTTGCCAGCACCTGCTTCAAGTGAAACCGCCCTAAGTGAGACATATTTCTGGTTTGTGACTGAGTGGTTAAAGCTTAAAAACATTCATTTCTAACTTGTGAGCACCTTTATAATGAATCATAAGTAACTTTAAGTGAATATCGTCATCATCATCATCATCATTATCTAATCCTGTGTTGCCCCATGAGGAGTGTAGGAACCCAGGGCTAGGCAAGTTGGTCCAAACATTTAAGATGAGAGTGACCAGCCTCACTCATCCCTGAGTGGCATTACATGAGCAATAAACCCCAACCAACCCTTGGATATAAACCTACATTGGCTTAATCTGGCAGGAGTGCCTTAGTTACCCACTAAACCACCAGGTGCCATAGTTTGGTTATGTGGTTATCACCCAGCGTAGTAAATGGTTTCCTGATGTACAGGAGACCATTTGCCTTGTCAGTCAGTGGAGAGTCACCTGTAGACAGAAGGAAGAAGAAAGAAAGAAGGAAAGAAAGAAAGAAAGAAGAGGAAGGTAGGAAAGAAGAAAGGAAGAGAGGAGAGGACAGTCACCTGAGAGCAGCACTACGTCGAGTGAGTGGATGGTGAGCGCCCCCACCTACCACTAATAGATGTTAATTCATCAGCAGCAGAATAATGAAACAGCTTTTAAAGTGAAACAGCTCTAACCTATTAAAGTAGAGTGATATTTTCTATTTTATTCTCTCATGATACAGTTTTATTCAGCATAAGAGACTTTGAAGTAGAGAGGTTAGAAATACCCTCCATCAACCCCATCACCATAGAAAGTCTTCCAAAGGAAAATGAAATAATCTGGTAGTTATGAAAATACAGTTGATTAATACATCGTTGGATTCATGCTATTAATTTAGGCCAAATTGTAACTCCCTTTTTTTTTTTGACAGGCAGAGGTTTGTGTGTGGGCTGAAGCAGACAACCAAGTTAATGGGCAAGATGTCATGCATCATTATGGCACCAAATATACAGAAGTGCTATGAACCAGGTAACAACATATTTGCATGTTTGTTTTAACCCGGCTCAGATCCTAACCTCTTTCAGCTCAGTTGATGGCCAAATGTAGTTGGATGAGAGTCAGTTTGACAAGCAACCAAGGAGATTCCTACCTCATAATGAAGGCTTACAGAATTTCATATGCCCTTGACTTGGTATTCAAGGTGTGGAAGTGGCCCAGCTTTGTCAGCTGAAAATTAACCAACAATAGTGTGTCAGCTGTTATTATATTACTGTATCCCTTTTCTGTGTGCTTAATTGAGTGATGTAAGTGGTGATTGATTATTTGTTATTTCATGTCATTGTTTGGTCCAATAAGTTTTGGGTTAAGAGTGAATGCATGAGAATGTTGTACAGTATGGTACAGTACAGTACAGGTACTGTAAGTAGTGTTATAAACAGTTATGTAGTAGTAACCACAACCCTAGGCTTATCTGAATGTGAACACAGTGGATTACAGGCCAGAGATGCCATCTTCTTGTAGCTCACCATTCTCCTTTTTGAGGAGAGGGAGGGAGTTGAGGGAAGTATGTATAACTGGGCAGGGGAGCAGCTCGGTTATATCAGTGCATCCAAATGTAGGTGGCCTTTTCTAGCTCCATCGTTTTGTTTAATTTTTGAAGGCTCTATGCATCGGTCTTGGTCACCTAATGGCGGCTCTCCATGCTGCTCGATCTGTGGCAGCTTCCCTATTCAGTCCCTCATCCCTGAGGTCACACTGAATGACATCGTCCCAGGTGTTTTTCGGTCTGCCTCTCGCAACCCTACCCCTAACATTAACACTTCTCACTTTCAGCACCCATTTATCATCATTCATCCCCTCCACATGCCCAAACTATCTTAGTCTGCCTCTCCTCATCACAGCACCAATACAGTCCAGGCCCAACCTACTCCTCAACTCTTCCATCATAAACCTAGCTCCCCCAGGCCTCACACTCAGGGATGCACTGCACATCCACCTAATCATTGTCATTTCTGTACATTTGAGCTTGCGAATATCCTCTTCCTTTACTGCCAGGTCTCACTACCATACAGCATTACGCTCCTAACAAAAGCTGTATACAGAGATCCTTTACCACAGAGGGAGAACCCTCTCAAAGTCAGGAGAGGCAACAGCTCCCTGAACTTCTTCCAACCACTCCTTGCTCTAGCCACAGAGCTAGCTCCAGCCCTGCCACAAGCACATAACATGTCTCCCAAATAACAAAACTCTTCCACACACTCAAGAGATCCACCAGCAAGTTCAATCCTTTCACGCCTGTCAATCTCCATCTGCTCTCTCTGACACACCGCACACATGAAATCAGCGTTATCTCGCAGTCTACCTCTAATACCACTACATCTCTTATGCACCCAATTATTACAGACACTGCACAAGATGGAATTACTTCCTATGCCCTTGTGGCAAATCACACATAGCCATTCTCCTTCTTCTTTGACAGTACTGCCCCTAGCCCTGGATACCATCACTTTTGTTTTTTCTTCATTTACTCCTAAGCCCTTGTGCCCCATGCCATCTCTCCACTTCCTAAATAATGTAAAATGTACCCAATACAGTACTGGTATTTGTCCCTCAGCATCGTTTTAAGTGTGTTTAATGATGGAAAGGGTCGATTGTAGCCAACCAGTTTTTAAAAAATAATTTCTGAAATTTGATTAAAGTAAAACCTGTATGGTCTCTGTGTATTTTTACTGACTGCACTCTGTTGTGTGTAGCCTTTGGTAATCTATACATTTCAGTTCAGTTCCCTGTACAGCATCCCTTCACATACACTGTACCATTCACCTCATATGCTTTATACCTCGCTCTTATTTACCTATATTTTTCTGTTATACTCATGGATCAATTTTCTCTCAGTCATCCATTCCCCTGATTTAGTTGTCCCCACTGCCATCATTACAGATTTTTCTTACTCCTCACATTTAGGTACTTGTTGAAATGTTCTCTCCATCTCTGAAGTATTCTGCAGTACAGTTTTCTGCAGATATACAGTACAGTACTTTGTAAGGGCTAAGTAGCAGGGATAAGAAGCTTGGAGATGTAACAGTCACAGCCATTCCTTTTAGATAGGTTCCCAAGAGGACATATGGTGTTATAGATGAAGCTAATAATACTGACACTACACATGGTAAAAAAAAAGGATCACTCAGATTATATACAAAACAGTATGACACCACAAGTGATGGATATTACAAAATGCCCATTATTCCCAGCCCACATTACTAGTACTACTTCTTAATGATGCAGTGAATGATGTGCTAGTGACATTCTTTTATCTTTTCCCTACTGAATATTATTTGTATAGGCACAGTCTCATGAAAATACAGTAAAAGTCCATTAATCCGAACGCTGATAATCCGAAAATCCCAATAATACGAATTTTTGAAGAAGGCCGACAAACTGTGCATTACTGGTGAGTTAAACAACCCATGACATCTCTTTGTTTACCAATTACAGTTTGTGCCTTCAATAAGGTGTGTGGCACAACCCACCACCTTCTTTTGTTGTATTAGCACTCCATACCTTTTACAACAATAAATATTTCAATATACTGTAGTTCAGTAATACATTAAGTAAAAAATTTGTGTAATACTTAATGTTAATATGTTCCATATTGTATTACGAATGAATGAAAAGTGATCCATTCGGTAAAATTTCAGTTTAAACATGAAATTAAGTGTCTTAGGGGTCCCACCCAAAAATCCGAAAAATCTGATAATCCGAATGATTCTCAGTCCACTGCCATTGGGATTGATGGACTTTTATTGTACAGCTTATTAATTTTAGACATCTCAGACTTTAATAATTATTTTGGGTATCAGTGTCCCCATCCTGCACAGTAATTTATCATGTATGCCATCTCTGTACTGACCCTTTTCCTAGTCTGAAGTGCTGCTTTATACCTGGTACTCATTTTGTCTTAACTTGGCCCAGAGTTTTGTAATTTCTAGCTCAGTGGCTGAAAAAGACAATGCCCTGTACTCTGGCTGTATATTCTCTTCATAGCACCTCTTCTTGACTACTTTTTTTTTTTACTATAACCTGACATAAAATTGCCATCTCTCCATTGTAAATGCAGAGTTGTAACAACAGATTAGCACTAGAATATAATGCTAGTAAAAAAAAAAAAAAAAAAAATCCTGTGGAGGGAATATAGAGCCATAGCATTGCCTTTTTCTGTCACTGGACTATGTGAAATAAGTGGCAACAGGAAAAAAAATCTGGACCTTGTTAATGTAAAAGAAGCCTAGTATAACCTTGTAGTGTTTATCTTTTGCAACACCTCAGCATTCAAGATGAAGAGCTGACAGTTTTAGGCCAAGCAGAAGCAAGAGTAATATAAGGCACTTTTCCCCTGCAGGAGGTCTAGATGATGCTGTGGAAAAGACACTACAACAAGCAAAACTGCAAGAGGTGCCGGTTGTATTTGCACTGTCACTGAAGAAACTGGGAGGCCTTACCCACATCAAGCAAAACATTTCCTGTGTTGGCATCATTAATTATCAGGGAGCTCAGGTGCAGTCACTTATGTTTGAATTCATGTGATGTTTGTGCTGGTTTTGTGGGTTATTTTGTGGAAGTAGTGTGTGATGAGTAAGGATGGAAGCAGTATGATGAGTAAGGATGGAGGCTGTGTGATGAGTAGTATGGAAGCAATGTGATGAGTAACGATGGAAGCAGTTTGACGAGTAAGGATGGAAGTTTAATAGAGTGCAGGGGAAAAAAAAAAGGTACAATGAGATACAAAAAAAAAAAAAAAAAAAAAAAAAAAAAAAAACCCAAGGCTCAGTAGGTTAAGACAAGGATAATTTTTTTTTTTTTTTTTTTTTTTAATGGTAACGGCCTAGAATTGCCATCTTGTCATTGTGACTGCTAGGCTGTAACAGTAGATGAACACTAGAATATGGTACTTGTTGCAAAGAAGTGTGTGGAAAGTACAGTACTGTGTGTTGAGCTGTAGCATCGTCTTTTTCTGCCATTCAGCCACCTGTAGTAATCTGCAAAAGGACAAACATCTGGGCCAGGCTGAGGTAAAAAAGGTATTGCTCCATGTCTGCAGGTAGCATTATGTCAGCAGGTGGTGAATCAGTAGAGAGGTGATCCACTATCCCAATGGACACAGATTTGAATCCCGGCTGGGGCATGGAATGGTTTAAGGGATTTGGATTTGACATGCCATAAAAACACCCCCACTAATACCATTACACCAGTCCTGTATGAGACACCCCTAGTATGTATTCAGTATGGGTGGCAGGTGTTAGTGCTGAAGTGGTGACATGTGGAGGTCTATGGTTTGTAGAACTGCTGGGCCTCAGGGAAAGGACTGTTAAGCATATGTCCAGAGTCAGATACATTAAAGGAAAAAAGTATGAAGTAAAATGACGGTTTTGCATTTAAGCCATAATTGTCAGAGTAACATTTCACTATAGTCCTTTTGCCTTAACTTGGCCCAGGTTTTGATCCTTTTGCTGCCTATTTCACGTATCTCAGTGGCAGAATGAGACAGTACTTTGGCTCAACATGATTTCCATAGTACTTCATTTCTAGCATTATAGTCTAGTGCTATTCTCATGTTACAACTCAGCAGTGAAGGTGGAGAGATGTCAGTTTTATACCAAGTTACAGTAGAAAGGGTAAAGTAGGGTGATGATGATGATGATGATGATATATATCCTACCTCAACCTTGCTTTATGTGGGAATAAGGGTCTGGATGGTGATGATGATGTTGATGATAATGATGATTATGATGATTATTATTATTGTTATGACAATGATGATAGTGATGACAACAATATGAGATTGATAATGCTGTAGTGGCTGATGATGATGATTTGGATTGGCTTATTTTCAGGACTCCTTCCACAGGTTGATGGCTCTGATACCAGCTGCAAAGGAGAAGTACCAGGCTTTGGTCAGGAGTCGCCAGCAGGCCATCCTTCCCCTATCCACACCTCCTCTCCCTGCTCCTCCCCCTTCGTCACTTCCTGACCTCACCCCTTCCCCCTCCTCGTCACCTTCCCCATCCTCCACACCCCCTCACATCACCCCTCCTGCTTCCTCACTCCCTGAACCCACCCTTTCCCCCTCCACCACACTGCCTCACCCCTATCCTCCTCCCTCCTCCATCCCTCCCACCACCGCTAACTCAACACACATCATTCCTATATCCTCTACTAAGTAATCCACTAATTGATATTCGAGTTCAGTTTATATTTGTGCACTGTTTTCTCTACTGTAAGGTTTGCTTGTGATTGTTTGTAAAGCATGGGAGTGTTGAAATGCAGTCCATCCAAATATAAATTGCTGTATATAATCTTTGTACTCTAACTTGGTCCAGATTTTCATTCTTTTGCAGCTTATTTTACATAGCTCAGTGGCAGAAAAAGACAATACTTCAGCTCTTCATCCTTTCCATGTAGCATTTCTTCATGACTAGCATCATATTCTAATGCTAATGTATTGTAATTCAACATTCATGATGGAGAGATGGCAATTTTATGCCAGGTTAGTGTAAAAAGAGTATAATGACGGGTGATGGAGTTAGAGTGATGTAATAATTAGAAGCAGTTGTAACCTCAGGATTATCTGACTGTGAACCCAGTGGACTGCAGGCTGAAGTTGCCACTCTCCTGCAGCCCATCATCCTCCGTTTGAGGGGTAGGGAGGGCATTGAGGATGTTTGTATAACCAGGTAGCTTCACCACCTAGCTACATCAGTGCCACCACATGAAGGCATCCCTTTTCAGGATGAAAATGTTGTAATGCCGTCAATCCAAATATGAATGATAATTACGGATGTAAGGGTTCGAATGAAGGACTGTGGGGCAGGTGTGGAAGGGTTTAAGTCATGGCTGAGTCTAATTTGTACTGGATTATTGGTTGTTATTCAGACCTCCCACCAAATGGTGGTTTCCAAGGAGGAAAATTACTATACTCTTTTGACTTTAACTTGGCCCAGATTATTGACCTTTTGCTGTTTATTTCACATAGCGCGTTGATAGAAAAAGACAACAGTATGGCTCCACCTCCTTTACCAAGCACGTTTCATACTGGCGCCCTGTTTCAGTGTTAGTCTTATGTTACAACTAAGCATTCAAGAAGGAGAGATGGCAATTTTAGGCCAAGTTAGAGTAAAAAGAAAATAAGCTAAAAAGGGAAATCTTTTAAACCCCTGAATTATAAGTCATGTGTTATTTTATTTATTTATTTACTTACAGTAAACCCTCATTATACAATGCCTCATTGTACGATATTTCGCTTATACAGTGTCAAAATTTTAGTACCCTATGCCCACTATACAATAGGAACGATTTGCAACAACGATGGATCATCCACAGCTCAGTGAACAGCGAATGTGCAAACGCAACAAAAACGTCCTCACACTGTCGGCATTAGACCACACACACTTGTTCACCGGTCCAGCCTCATTAGCTAGCCCTGCCCAGCCAGCTAGCCCAGTCTTATCGATTGGTCCAGCACCATCAGCCAGCACCACCCAGCCAGCTAGCCCAGACTCATCAGCCAGCACCACCCAGCCAGCCAGCCCTGCCCAGTCAGCCAGTTCTGCCAGTGATGAGCGAGGGCTGTGAGGCCCTAACTGTCCCTTAGCCTCGGAGGGGACATCAACAATCCTATTTACTTAAGTAATAGTAAGAACTACTGTATACTGTTATTTTCATGTTTTTCCCCTCTTTATTCATTATTAATGTGTTACTTTACATGTTTAAACATAAGGATGTTTCATGTATGTGAGTGTTAAGGTGTATGAATGTGCGAGTTTAGGCAGGTCTGAGAACGTATCCCCATTGACTACATGTTATAACAGGTTCACCATACAATGGATTGCTATACGATGGGGTTTTCAGGAACGGAACTCCATCGTATAATGAGGGTTTACTGCATGAAAAAATATAATGGAAATTGGCTGTTTGGGTTTGGTTATGTGTACTGTATTGTAAATGAGTTTTTATTCCTGTAGAACAGTAATAATTGGATGAGAATGAATGAATGAAAGAACAGTAATGAGAAGCTGCACAGTCTGTTGCATAACACAAGCACAGTGGCTGCCCTGGATGCTGGTACTTTCAGCTGGATGTGGGTCTTCCAGTCTGCCTGCACGTTTTTTTTTAAAGTGTGTGTATGTGTGTGTGTTTTTACCTAATTGTATCTTTACAGGAATGAGTCAGGCTCATGCTGTTCTGTGTATTAAACCAGTTTTATCATACATATCCATAAATTTGTGAATATTTTTGGCACACGCTATTTCATTTGGTAGTGCATTCCACTGATCAATTGCCCTATTTGGGAAACTAAATTTCCTTGCATCTTTATCACCTCTGTTTTTACATACCTGTAGTTTTTTGCAGTGTCCTCTTGCTGATGCTTCCCCATAGGTTATATATTCATTTATGTCTATTTTCTCTTTCCCTGAGATGCATTTATATAGCATAATCATGTCTCGTCTTTTACCTTCTCTCCTGTAGTGTTGGTAGATTCAGTTTTTCTAGTCTTTCTTCGTAGCTTAGATCTCTTAAGCTTGGTACCCATCTTGTAGTTGCCCTTTTTACTTTTCCAGTCTTATCTATGTGTTTATTGAGATGAGGACTCCAGACTACTGATGCATATTTCAGGGTTGGTCTGATGAATGATGTTATTATCTTTCTCAGTGTGTCTTCATTTATATATGTGAATGCTGTTCTCATATTAGTAACCAGTGTATACATGTTATGTAGCTTCTCACTGATGTGATCATCTGGAGATAGTTTGTTACTGATAATCACTCCTAGGTCCTTCTCTCTTTCTGATATGTGTAGGGTTGACCTTCCTAACTTATAATCCCAATCTAATCTTTTCTCACTTTTGCCACACTTACTTACATGACACTTGTTCACATTAAATTCCATTTGCCAATTATTGCTCCACTGTGTGTGTGTGGGGGGGGGGGAGAAGAAACCAGAGGCCAGTGACTCTCTATGTTGTAGGAATGGCTCTGTTCCATTGGCTGAAATCTATGTAGTATTAACTCAGAATTTTCCACCCACAGAAGTTCAGGCCTCTGGATCTTCGGCCCAAGAAGACCCGTGCCATCTGATGCAGCCTGACAGCGGCAGATGAAGCGCCTCACACCTAAGATATCTATCTATCTATCTATTGCCAGATGCCACAATCCCGTAAGGGATGGCCATTTGACTTTGAGTTATTTGTTTTACGGGGAGAGGCACTAACCTTCCACCAACCCACTCGCTGACACATAGGGAGCACGTATGGTTTGGTTATATTGTTACCACCCAGTGTTGTAAATGGTTTCTTGGCTTACAGGAACCATTTGGCTTGTCACTCAATGTAAAGCCATCTGTAAAGGAAAGAAAAGCAATAAGAAGTGACAGGAGAGATGGGAGAAATAGGAAGAGAGGAGGGCAGGCACAGAAAAATAATGATAAAGGCTAAGGAAGAAGTAGGCAGCACTACATCAAATGTGTAGATGATGGTCGCCACCACCTACCACACACCTAAGATATCAAAGAGGCGAATTTCCCACCCCAAAGGTATGCCGTCAAGGCATAAATGAATGTCGGAATGTCTATTCTTTAACCCCCACTGAACTGTTTTTAATTCCCCCTGAAGAGTTAGATGACTCCAACTGTGTGAGAACGTTAGATGTCTGAGCAATTGTGTGAGAATGTCAGTTGACTGCAGTTGTGTAAGAATGGTAAGGAATGTTTAATTATGTATCTCTTGTCATTTTTTATCCCACAGTGAAAAATAAAATATCCGTGAAATGTAAGTTTTATACCCACAGTCAAACCACAAGTGGCTTTTGCAGACTTAACACATCTCTGTGATTCATTCTCATTGCATCTCAGCATCCTTTTGTATGCAACTAATAATGAAGAAAATGATGCAGGAGAATACTGAGTTGCAAAAAGGAAGATAAATCATTAACAAAAAGGAGTTACAGTGCCTGCCATACAACTTATAATGTGGCTTCATGTAGGTTGTGCCATCCGCTCGTGTGATAATTTTCTTTGCTATTTACATCTTACGCTTATAGATTAGTCACTTACAGGAGCAGCCTAGCATGGACTAACCTACCTTAAGTTTTCCCTTCATATGCTTTTTGTTTTTCCAATTTCTTGCAGTTATCCTTTCATGTTTTTTGTTTATGTTTTGTTCAGCCAGTCTTCTGCAGTTAATCTTGCATGTTCGTGGGTACGTTCTTTGTTCTTGCAGGTTTTTGTAGCTACATTTTCATGTTCTTTATGTGCTGTGTTTCTGTCGGTGCCATATTCTGTGTTTATGTGCATTTTTCTGCCTACCTTATACTGTTATGTTCTGTATGTGCTTTGGTCTGCCAGTTTATGTGCTTTTGTCTGCCAGCCTTCTTCAGTTATCCTCAGCTATGTTCTTCTCTTGACTCATTGCTTAGCCAGAGTTTTAAATCATGGCCTGTACTCTCATCAGTTAAGGCAGCTCCCTAACACCTCTTCCCAAGTACAGTAATACCTTGATATACGATACCCCTAGATGCAATACACCGGCTTAACGATGGGGGTAGAAATACCACCATACCGGTACCACACCTAACAATGGCCAAACCCTGGTGTAATGATGGGTTTTTATTTTTTTTTTTACCGACTTTGATGATATCTTAGACTAAACTTGTGCATTTAGGTTGATTTATAAACTGTTTTTAGACTTAGATTAATGTTTTTTAGCCATAGGTGGGGTGAACATTGTCATTTTGGGGTACAGTTTACTAAGCTTGAATTTTTCCAGACTTGTATTTGATGATTTTCAGTTTTTATTTGTTGGTTTTAGTAAGTTATTTATGGGTGTTAGTTTTAGGTTACCTTCCTTGGCAGCTGTTGGGGCACTTAGACTGGCTTTAAACTTGTTTTTGGGCTCATTTGGATGGGTTTTGGGCTTGTTTTTTGGGAAAACCCAAGGCGGGTAAACAGTCCACATTGAAAAACATGTTAAAAGTACTGATATATGATACCCCGCCTAACGATGGGGTTTTACCTAACCAATTAGATTGCTGAACTGGGGTATGCCTGTAATTTATTTTGCTTATTACCCCTTGCTGTCCTTTTGCTATCATCATCATCCAGACCTCCCTTCCCACCTTAGGGCAGGATAAGGATCTGTTCTTTTGTACATTATTTAAATCATTCTAATATCACCATACTCTTCCTCAAAAACGTACAAAATCCTATTAACCAGCTGTATCCAAAAATAAATAGCTAAGGACTAGGAAGAGAATACAAGCCATGAGTACAGTACCATGGCTCACCTCAGTTTGGGGATTCTTACAGAAAAATGATGGCATCATTTGAACTGAGTGTTTGATTACATCTTTCAGTATGTGGCTTCATATATTGTTTGTTTTCACTTTGCTCAGCTAGATATGAACTCAGGGGACTGGTGGGCAGCATCTACTGAAAGGAGGATGGTGATCTGCTGCAGAGCGCTTGAAAATATGTTTCTGTAGACAAGAAAGCAGGGAAAGGATAATAGCTCAGGTAAATGAGAAAGCCTTCGTTGGTAGTGGGCGGTGGTGTTTAGCATAGCAGACAGTCCAGCACCTGAGGCCTTGTGATGTGTTTTGCAGACCCCACACAGCTCTTATTTTTCTTTCTGTTACTGATGTATGAACGGTGGGAGTTTGTGACCACATACAGGGTAACACTGATATGTACATATGCAGAAATAAACTGGTAAGGAAAGGTGCTTGGGTGTCTCCCTATCCAGTGGGCATATGACTTATTCTTTTACTTAGTCACTCTTGTGTGGGAGCTGCTTAGTGTGGGCCAACTGGTCTACTGTAATATATTACCTTTATTTCTTTGATGAGTGATGGGAGGTTGGAAATACTACAAAATAATATAAAGGTGGAACCAGCAAAGGATTGAGGTAAGTCAATGTGAAGGTATTTGGAGTGAGGTAAGTTGCCTAAAGAATATAATAAAACTGATCCAAGAGTAGCCCCATACAGCAAGAGAACTGAACACTCCTTGAAAAGTACATCAAAAGAAGCTTTAAGGTATTGGAAACCCCATATAAATGAAGATCTGTCAAAAGCTGCCAAAGTATAATTTAAAACCAGTAGAGAACATCCCAGTACTGGTAAGAGGAGGGAAGGAGACTGGTGAAAAGGAGGAGGAGGAGGAGGTTGAGAGATGGGAGAAGGGGCAGAAAAGGAATTATGCATTAATGAAAAAAAACGAGAAGAGGAAATCATAGAAAGGGGGAGGAGAAAGGCAGAAAAGGAATGCATTAATGAAAAATAAAAAAAGAGGAAAAGAAAATGAAGAAAGGAAAGATGGGAGGAGAAGGGCAGAAAAAGAATGCATTAATGAAAAAAAAGAGGAAAGCAAAGAAAGATGGAAGGAGAAGAGGCGGGAAAGGAAAAGCCTTACAGAGGAGGAAAAAAGGAAGGAGAGGAGATGGGGGGAAAAAAGGAATACAAAAAGTTATGTGGAGAGGAAAATGAGACAGGGAGGAGGCAGAAAAGGAATAAAAGAATTCTTATAAGAAGGAAAATGAAAGGAGGAAAGATGGGAGAAGAACAAGAAGAGATAGGAGGGGAAAAGGAAAGAAGAGGGCAGATATATATATTAAAAAATAGTCTCATCTCACAAGGAAGGGATAATATAAGTATTGAGAGTGAGGCTGGTATAACTTCCGTGCAGCCATGATTACTCAAATTTATGCTAAGTGGAAAGGATGGGTGTAAAGTCATGGAGGAGAATTTTAATGTGTTAGTAAGTGGTTGAACGGATTCAACAAGTATATTAGTGCTGTGTGAGAGAGAGAGAGAGAGAGAGAGAGAGAGAGAGAGCTTTCTTTCACTGCGATTCAAGTGGGCATTCTCGTTCATCCAGCCAGGTCATATCTTAGGCCTGTTTTGGCTGCTGCTTCATTTATTCTCCTCCCTTTCCCTCCTGATATGGCTCCGGGGATGAAAGAGGAGTGGAGGTGCGAGGGAGGCTTGAGAGAGATGGAAGGAGGAAGCGAAATAGGAGGGTCAAGATAGGAAGGAACTTATAAGAATCTGATTGCTGCTTCCTATGCCTTTCTCTCTATCTCTTGGGAAATGACTGGAGAAATGAAAGGAGTGGAGGGGTAATGAAGGTAAAATACCCGCCGCCGCAGGACCACTCACCCTGCCACCCCCCACCCCACCACCAAGCCACCACCACACCACCACCCCAGGGGGACATCACGGCGGGGTTAGTGACCCAGGACAAGAGGGTCACCAGGACACCCCTGTCCAGAGTCCCTCTTCCCCACAACTGTCACAGCACCAGGTGAGTGAGAAGAGGCAACGACCCTGCAGGCGGGGCAGCCTTCACCAGGTTCGGGGTGGGACTGATCCAGTGTCAGTCCCAGGCAACACCGCGATACGGCCACCGTATGTACCGGGGAAGGAGCGGTCACTGTTCGTCCTTCAGTTGTTCCCCCTGTGACACCGCCATCAAGGCCACCGTACGTGAAGGGGGAGGGAGTGGCCACCGTACACCCCTCAGTCACAGCCACCTCTGGGGACGGCCTCAGGGCGTTAGTTACTGAATGCACCCCGACTGGCAGAGAGAGGAATAGTGGAACCGCGTTCACGGCCAACGTACGTGACGGGGAGGGAGTGGCCACCATACGCCCCTCATCCACTATTGCCTCTTACTACAGGAGTAACACCTCAGTTACTTCCCGAAGGGCAGGCAGGCCCACGGCTACGGCCTTTGTACTTACCAGGGTAAGTAGACCCTCGGCTGTGGTCTCTGTACGTACCGGAGAGGGCGCTGCCCTGTGCACCCCTCTCCTGCCTTTTCCTCCTACGGGAGTAACACCGTGTTCATGGCCACCATACGTGACGGGGAAGGAGCGGCCACCGTACGCCCTTCAGTTACTTCCCGGCAGGTAGGCAGGCACACGGCTACGGCTTTTTTTTTTTTTTTGAGATATTCGCCTCACATGGTGAGGACACAGGCAAACAAAGAGCCCGTCACAGAAAAGCAAAAACAAAAGCTCTCCAAAGAGAGCATAGCGGTGACAGCTACAAGTCGAAGCAGCAAGGCAGGACAGGATCGGGCGTGGCTCAGCAGTTAAGAGAGCAGTCTGGTGGCGATGTAGTTGATGAGGGCAGCACGTGGTGGATCTATCTCGATGCCCTCACGGATGTCGGCTTCCTCAGATGGAGAGAGGGAGTTGGAAATGTATGCCTCACGGATCTTCTGATACAGGGTCTGATATACGAGAGGCAGTGTATCAGCGTCGTTGATCGGATCCGTGAGGTAATCGAGTAGCTCTTCTAGGTCCGCATCCGTGCGAGCATCGAGATTACGAGTCCCTGAGAGTGGTGGAAGGAGGGCCTCGATCTGGCGAGCAACGGAGGAGGGGTCGCTCTTGATCTTTCCCCCTTTCTTCTTTTGTTTCTTCCTCTTCTCCTTAGGTGGAGGGGGAGAAGAGAGAGCGATGGCGGCAGGCGGTGGTGAAGGTGGAAGAGGCTCCTCCACTTCGTCAGGAGCAGATGGAGAGGGCAAGGAGGAGGGTTCCACTACGTCCAGGTGTGCTAAAGGGACGGGGGACGAGACACGCTCCTCCTCAGCTCCTGACGAAGGGAGGTGGACCTCCACGACAGTCTCCCCATGCTCACAATCCATGGCCTGTGACGGTTCCGGATCGGCGATCGAAGGTTCCAAGGTGGTGGCGCCAGTCGTCCGGTTGAGAGGGGCAGCCAAACACAGCCGTTTTCGCGGTGTCGTGCGAGGTGGTGGTGGCTGCTGTCACCGGGCCTGACGCTCCTGACGAGGGAGGAGACGAGGATCGCGGGTGAAGCTTCGGGGAATAGCAAGGCGTGGAAGGCCGTTCTCCTCAAAGATCTGAGGAAGGAGAACAGCCAGAACCGCCTTGCTACCCCCACTAAAAGCCTCATCCGTCGCGATACACATCGCAACGAGTGTGTTTGTGTTGCTAGCACTTCCAGGACCCTTTGGCCGGCGTCTCTGGGCAGGGTGATGCCGCCGTACACGGGCAGAGCCCTGCACAGCAACACCACCCGGCCCAGTGACGTCCTTAGCCTCGGGACCCTTGGAAGCCTGTACAACACAAAACTCCACCGTCTCTCCCTCGGCAAGTGAGCGCTGGAAATGCCGTGGATTTGGTGCAACGATCCCAGAAGCGTGCACGAAAACATCAGCGCCAGTGTCCCGGCGTTTGATGAAACCGTAACACGATCTCACGTTGAACCAATTCACGGTTCCCTGGATGGTGGTGGCTCCTGACGGCACAGAACTGCTGTTTGGTGCCCCCCTCAACGGGTCGCAGGCACGAGCAGAGTCGCTAGAAAACTCGGGCATAGAGACGAATGGCCAGGCCAAGCTATGCAAGAGGAGTGGGGCTACGGCTGCAGTGTGTGCAAGGGTAAGACCATACCTATCAGATCCGCCTTCCACCAGTCGCAAGTATTTTCACTGCTGAACTGCTGGCCATTTTACTGGCCTTTCGTGTTATATACCGATCAAGGTTACACACCTTTGTTATTTGCACAGATTCACTTAGTGCAATACAGTCTACATAGTATTCAGTCTCTCCCAGCCAGCAACCGAAAGTGCTGAAGATACAGGAATGGTTGTTCCACATTAACACCAGACTGAAGTCTGTCTCCTTCTGTTGGGTCCCAAGCCATGCTGGGATACCGGATAATGAGAGGGTTGACTGCCTGGCACGTACAGCTGTCACCTCTTGCTCTGTCACACCTCATCCTATCTCGGCAACTGATTATTTCCCGATTGTTACCCGTCTCCTTGGCCAGCGGTGACAAGCAAAATGGACGTCTACAACTGATAAACTCCGCTCCATCAAACGTACTGTCACTCACTGGCAGTCGTCCTCCCATTGCAACAGGTGTTGGGAAACAGCCCTAGCCCGTCTGCGCCTTGGCCACACGCGGATCACACATGGCTTTCTAATGTCAGGAGGCACTCCTCCGATCTGTCAATGTTTTTAGGCCCTACTCACGGTCCACCATCTTTTGCTTGACTGCCCTTCGTTCCACGTCGTGCGCAGACGGACTCTCCCGTTCCTTTACTCCCTTGGACGTCCCCCTACCTTAGCCGATCTTCTTGGTGAATCCCCTGTGTTTTCCATCACACACCTCATGCGCTTCCTATCTCAAACCCGTATCTTGCCTCACATTTAGTGTCTTCCCCGCCTTCCCCTCTACCTTTATTCCACCATAGCACACCCGTCATTTTTATGCAGCGGTTTTAGTGCCATATACTCCTCTTGGGCTTGGTGCCAGTCCTTATTACTTACTTACTGTCATCTACAACTACAACTACACACACACACACACACACACACACACACACACACACACACACACACACACACCACCACCACCACCACCAGCTCTTCGTACTGCCACCACCCCCAACACAAGCCTAAACACCCGAGTAATTAACACGTGTCCCAGCCCCGGTTTCACGTCATTAGCCAACAGCAAAAATCACACGATCAGACAATTACTGGCCAAACCTTAAAAAGAGAGAGAGAGAGAGAGAGAGAGAACAATCTGTAGGACCTGAGATGGAAAGCTATGGGTTAGAATTGCTCGCTGCCGCAACTTGAACCTAGCTGTAATTCTGAGTCCTGTAGTGTCATCACCTTTTTTGTAAATAACAGAAGAGATGTGGATGTGATAGGAAGAGTTACGAGGAACACACTGAGGTGTTTGGCCATGTGGAGAGGCTGGAGGGTGAAAGACTGACGAAGGGAGTGTATGTGAGTGAGGTGGAGGGGGGAAGAGGGAGGGGGAGGCCGAGGATGAGATGGGGGGATGGGGAGGAGAGGTATATGAGAGAGGGGTGTGTGAGTTGGGAGCAGGGCAGTGAGATGGCGGGGGACAGGGCGACTTGGAGGCGATTTGTTTGTGGCCACCCCAAACGGGATTGAGGCGTCTGGCAATAGATAGATAGATAGAACAGAAGAGAGGAAGGAAAAACAAATGAATAAAAAAAAATCCCTACACCAGATTACAGGTATATGAGAGAGACCAAGGATGAGATGGAGGGATGGAGTGGAGACGTATATGAAAGAGAGGGATGTGAGCTCTGAGCAAGGCAGTGAAATGGCGGGGATGGAGGATGAGAGACTAACTAGGAGAATGTATGTGAGTGAGGTGCAGAGGGGAGAGGGAAGGGGAGACCGAGGAAGAGATGGGGGTATGGAGGAGAGAGGTATGAGACACGGGGCGAAAGCTGGGAGTATGGAGGGTGAGAGACTAACTAGGAGAGTGTACGTGAATGAGGTGGAAGGTGGAGAGGGAGGCGGAGACCGAGGAGGAGATGGTGGAATGGAGGAGAGCGGTAGGATAGGGCCTATAAGAGAGAGCGGGGGATGTAACTTGGGAGTATGGAGGGTGAGAGACTAACTAGGAGTGTATGTGAGTGAGATGGAGGGGGAGAGGGAGGGGGAGACCAAAGAAGAGATGGAGGGATGGAGTAGAGAGGTAAATAAACGGGGGGGGTGTAAGATGGGGGGAGGGTAGCGACATGGCAGGGGACAGGGTGACATAGAGACGATTTGTTTGTGGCCACTCCTTACGCAAATAAAGGCGTCTGACTATAGATGGATATATAGATAGGAATAATACTAAAGGTAAACATTAATCAGCATAATAAAAACAAGTAATTTATCTCGACCTAGAGAAGCTTCGAATCCCGTCAGTCACCCTCTAACCGTGAGAGGGGAAGGACGCTCGAGCTGTGTGTCTATTCTCAGTGTTGATAGTGTTTCAACAGCTTGCTCATCTTGCCAAGATGAACAAAGGTGAGGCAGGATATTGTTCATCAGTTCTTTGATACTGCCTGTTCTTTCAGTTGAACCATCTATCAATCTACAGTATTGCCACACGCCTTAATTACGTAAGGGGTGGCCACAACCTAATCGCCTCCTTGTCGATCTGTCCCCCACCAGTTCACTGCCCTGCTCCGAGCTCACACCGCCCTCTCTCATATACCTCTCCACTCTATCGGAGAGCGACGAACCATGGAAGTGTGTGGACGTCCAGATCCCGTTCCTGCTGCAACCTCTCCTGCTGTTGCTCACGACCCGTTGAGGGGGGCAGACAGCAGGCCTCGGCCTTCTACGACCCAGATGAAGATCAGAGGTGCTGTGGTTTGGTTTAACGTTCGGGCGGGGTACGGTTTTATCAAACGCCACGATGCTGGTGTTGATATTTTCGTGCACCGTCAGGCGATTGCTAAACCAAATCCACGGCATCTCCAGCGCTCCCTAGGCGACGGCGAGACGGTGGAGTTTGTCCTATTTGGAACGCCCAAGGGTCCTGAGGCTAGGGACGTCACCGGACCGGGAGGGGCTGCCGTGCAGGGCTCTGCCTATGCTCGGCGGCGTCCCACGGTTTGGCGGCACCAGCCCAGGGATCAGGGGTGTTCAGGGGAGGTAAGCACCGTCGAAGAGATGTTCATCGCGACGGTGAAGGCTTTGTGTGGGGGTGATAAGAGGTCTTTGCGTGTTCTCCTTCCAAAGATCTTCAAGGAGAATGGGCTGCCCAACCTTATCATCCCCGAGTGCTTCGTCCGTGATGTAAATACAGTCCTTCGCCGACGGGAGCGCCAGGCTCGTAAGCCTTGTCTAGCTATTCCTCGCCAGACTCCGAGGAAGAGGCTTAGGCTGGAGGTCTCCCTCAACCGAAGGACGACCTCTCAAGTTGACGACCCGGCCCCGGCCCCGGCTAACGATACGGCTACGACCACGGCGGAAGTACACCAGCAGCCAGCAATGTCTGAGGAGGAGCGAGACTCGTCTGCCACCGCCTCCATGGCCGAGGAAGCGTCGACCGGCTCCTCGGCCGAGGAGGAAGTCGGGGAGTCCACTACTCCTCAGACAGAGGAGGACACCCCATCTCGCCCTCCTATTATCGACCTTAAGGATCGGCTAGACGTAGCCTCCTATAGATACCTTCTGCCTCTCAGCGCTCACACCCGATCGTACCAGCTCGGAGCAACAACATATACCACCCTCTACGATCTGCTCCGGGCTGACGATCGGGGTGAGAACATAAGACCTGTGCTGATTGTCAGGGGGGAGGAGGTGCGTCTAGCCGATCTTAGAGCATTTTATCACATGCTCCCACCTCGGCCGGCCCCCTAGATCGGCGGTGTGCGCGGTGAGAGAGTGACCAGTACTTTCATCATAAAACTCGGCTGGCCTAATACCCCGAATAGAGGGTGATGGCCATTAAGCCAAAAACAAGCAAAACAAACAAAAACCGCTCTATCCTTCCATCTCAATCCTTGGCCTCGCCCTCCACCTCCGCCCCTCCACCTCACATACACTCTTCTCGTCAGTCTCACTCTCTCCATCCTCTCCACATGGCCAAATCACCTTAATGTGTTTCTCCTAACCAATCTTTATTCGTGTGAAAAGTGGTGTGGAAACACTGTAAGTTATCTGAGAGGAATGTGGAGCTACGTGGAGAGACAGACAGGCTGACAGGGTTACCTCTCCGTGAAAATCGTCTGCTGATGTGGAAAAACAAATAAGCGACGGACATGCACGTGGGAAAAATTACACGCTACTCATTTACAGAGCCGAGGAGAGGAGGGGGGGGGGTGTCAGCTGGGGATAATGCCATAGCCCGCGCCCTCCAAGATAGTGTTAAGGTGGGAAGGAGAGGCAGAGAGAGAGGGAAGGAGAGGCAGAGAGGGTGGAAAGGAGAGGCAGAGAGGGAGAGAAGGAGAGGCAGAGAGGGTGGGAAGGAGAGGGAGAGAGGGAGGGAGAGGGGGGGAGAGATTGAGAAGGAGGGATGAGGGAGGGAGGGAGGGATGTGAGGCAGGAGGGAGGAGAGAGAAGAGGGAGGGAGTACAAAGGAATACAAAGAACAGCAAACAGCAACAGACTCTATGATCCTTTCGAGGCTTTTTGTTACAGAGTAGACTATGACTACGAGATCTAATTCTACACGCTGATGGATAAGGATAGTAAAGCAAGGAGGAGGAAACTACAACATAGCGTAGTTCACTGTATAATGACAATGGATTCTAAAGCAAATATATAAAAACAAGTAGGAATAGTTCTATGTAAACAGTAAAACAAAGCTATGCATAACACTTAGCGTACAGAGTTGTGTATTACTGTATCTTTAAGCCATATTGGACATGTGGAGAGAATGGAGAATGAAAGACTGACTAAGAGGGTGTATGTAGGTGAAGTGGAGGGAGGGAGAGGGAGGGGGACGACCGAGGATGAGGTGGAGGGATGGAGTTGAGAGGTAAATGAAGGAGGGGGGAGTGAGATGAGAGGAGGGCAGTAAAATGATGGGTGACAGAGCGACTTGGAGGCGTTTTGTCTGCGGCCACTCTTTGCTGGATTAAGGCGTCTGGCAATAGATAGATAGATAGGTAGGGATATGAAGAACCGCTCACCCTCCATCTTCTTATGTAACAACTTCCTATAGACTAATCAATCCATCAGAAATGCATCTACATAAACAAACACATACTAAATAGTTTTCCTCGCTGTCTTTACATATACTATAATTTCCTTGTATTTATTATCGTTGTTTTATAGAGGGAGGGGAAGGTGGTATATCTCACTAGGATCCTTTGGGCAGTCCTTCATTCATGCAACAGGTCAACTCTGGAACTGTCTCCCTCTGCCTGTATTTCCTACTTCCTATGATCTCCAGTCTTTCACACGCAGTGTGTCCAGGCATCTCGAAATAAACGGATCTAGAAATTGGCTCTCCTTTGTATTTTTTTTTTTCCTTGGAAGGAACGGTTTTGCGGGCTCCTGGCCTTTGGTTCCTTCTTCCTTGCATAAAAAAGAAATGAGAGGAGGATGTGGAGTTACATGGAGAGACAGACTGACAAATGAGGAAGTGAAGGAGCGTTGTGGTGTGGCTGTGGATGTGATAGGAAGCGTTAGGAGAAACACACTGAGGTGGTTTGGCCATGTGGAGAGGATGGAGAGTGAGAAACTGACGAGGAGAATGTATGTTAGTGAGGTGGATGTGGAGTTACATGGAGAGACAGACTGATAAATGAGGAAGTGAAGGAGCGTTGTGGTGTGGACAGGGCCGTTTCTTGCTATAGGCGAAGTATGCGGTTGCCTAGGGCCCCCGATGCCACTAGGGGGCCCCCAAGCTGCCAATATTAGCTTTTTAAGAAATTAAAATATGTGTAAAGTGACTCGAGGTTGTGGTGCTTGGCTATTTCTTGGCTCTCTTGGCTTTTGTTCGCGCCTTTTCGTCTGGCATCCCTTGTCTTTTTTTGTCTCACCGGCGTCAATGACACCACGTGTGATGTGTGAACGTAAGAACTAAGAAGAAGCGTTATTCCATTGTTGAATTGAAGTATTTAAATGTTAAATGCATGCCCCCTGATCACCTTAGATGGTTTGGAATCCCCCAACCATAGTTTCATAAGATAGGGGCCCTCAAACAGCATTCTGCCTAGGGCCCCCAAAAGGCTAGAAACAGCCCTGGGTGTGGATGTGGATGTGATAGGAAGCGTTAGGAGAAACACACTGAGGTGGTTTGGCCATGTGGAGAGGATGGAGAGTGAGAGACTGACGAGGAGAGTGTATATGAGTGAAATGGAGGGGGAGAGAGGGAGGGGGAGGCCAAGGATGAGATGAAAGGATGGAGTGGAGAGGTATATGAGAGAGGGGGATGTGAGCTGGGAGCAGGGCAGTGAAATGGCGGGGGACAGGACGACATGGAGGCGATTTGTTTATGGTCACTCCTTGCAGGATTGAGGCGTCTGGCAATAGATAGATAGATAGACAGTTATTCGTCCTATCTATCTATCGCCAGTCTCCAGAATCCCGTATCTATCCATCTATCTGTCTATCGCCAGACGCCGTAATCCTGTACCTATCCATCTATCGCCAGCCGCCATAATCTCATATCCATCCATCTTTCTATCTATCTATCGCCAGACGCCATAATTCATTACCTGTCAGTCTATCGACAGACGCCATAATCCCGTAGCTATCCATCTATCTATCTATTTATCACCAGACGCCAAAATCCCCTATCTATCCATCTGTCTATCTATCGCCAGACGCCATAATCCCATATCTATCTATCGCCAGACGGTATAATCCCTCATCTATCTATATATTTATCTATCTATATATCGCCAGACGCCATAATTCCGTATCTATCTATCTATCTATCGCCAGACGCCTTAATCCCGTACCTATCTATCTACAGTATCTAACGCCAGACGCCATAATCCGGCAGGGGGTGGGCGTTTGTCTCTTGAGTTAGTTGTTTTACGGGGAGGGGCACTAACCCTCCTCCAACCCACTTGTTGACACTTAAGGAACACGTATGGGTTGGTTATATGGTTACCACCCAGCGTTGTAAATGGTTTCCTGGCTTACAGGAAACCATTAGGCTTGTCACTCAATGTAAAGCCACCTGAAAAGGAAAGAGGAGTAACAAAAAGTGACAGGAAAGATGGGAGAAATAGGAAGAGAGGAGGACAGACACAGAAAAAGAATGATAAAGGTGAAGGAAGAAGTAGGCAGCACTACATCAAGTGAGTGGATGCTGGTGAGAAAGAGAAAGAGAGGAGAGCAGACACAGAAAAAGAATGATAGAGGTAAAGAAAGAAGTAGGCAGTACTACATCAAGTGAGTGGATGATGGTCGCCACCTTGGAATCATATCCATTAATCCTTGAAGTAGTCGGCCACCTCCGATATTTTGCTCAGTTGCCGCTGTGTTGGTCTCATCATTACCGTATGTGTTGTGTGTTTGGCCTTCTCATGTTTACACTGAGTGCGGTAGGTTCCTCGTGCTCCATCACCTGTATGGTTTTGCTGAGTGACATGTCTTGGTGGTGTGGGGTAGCCAGATAATGTCACTCATCATATCATCAGTCAGACCTTGCCTCGGTGTTCTTTTGGCCCCTTGCACTGGTACCGTAAGTGCACCAGTGAAGGGTGTTGCCAGGACTGACGTGTGCACGGGTGCTTAGCGTCACCAGCGTTGGATGGCTGCCACAGACGCTGCCCCTCACTGACACTATGTTTATTATCATATCCTCTCAGTGGCAACACTTCCACGATGGCTGGAGTGTCGTACCATAAACTCTGACCCCCTGTTGTGGTGGTAGGTGAACCTCTAGGTCACCCCAGTCCTCTGTGATCAACCCAGTCACCTCCAGCCCCGTGTGTGCATTGTCTTACATGGCCGTGCACAGTAAACACCTCGAGTGTTGCAAGGATCTCCTGACTGAATGGCTACATCAGACTGGTAGTGTTTGGTGAGATCTAAATCACTTTTACTGTTGTGTGGCATCTACAGTACAAGTGCCATGTCCAGGCCAGTTGTACGGTACTATCATCGCTTCGGTTTTCGTCTCGTTTCGTTTATAAACGCTCCAACCTGTTTGCCTGCATTGCCTTAGTCACCTACTGGCGGCTCTCCATGATGTTCGATCTCTGGCAGCCTCCCTATTCAGTCCCTTATCCATGAGGTCGCACCCAATGACTTCGTCCCGTTTTTTTTTTTTTTTTTTTTCGGTCTGCTTCTCGCATCCCTAACTCTAATGTTCACATTTCTCACTTTCTGCACCCAACTGTCATCCCCCATCCTCTCCACATGCCCAAACCATCTCAATCTACCCTTCTTCATCACATCAATACACTCCAGTCCCATCCATTCTCCCAAACCATCTCAATCTATCCCTCCTCATCACCACACCAATACACTCCACTCCCATCCTTCCTACCAAACCATCTCAATCTACCCCTCCTCATCACACCACCAGTACACTCCAGTCCAATTCTACCTCTCAACTCTTCCGTCACAAACTTAGCCCCCCCTCCTCCCCCAGGCCTCACACTCAGGGACGCACTGCACATCCACCTAATCATTGTCATTTCTTTACGTTTGAGTCTGTGAATATCCTCTCTCTTTACTGCCCAGGTCTCACTACCATACAGCATTACACTCCTAACACATGCCACATACAAAGACCCCTTAGCACGTAGGGAGAGCCCTCTCAGTGTCAGGAGAGGCAACAGCTTCCTGAACTTCTTCCAACCACTGCTCACTCTAGCCACAGAGCTGCTCCAGCCCCACCTCCAGCACATAACATGTGTCCCAGATAACAAAACTCTTCCACACACTGCAAAAGACTCACCAGAAAGTTCAGTCCTTTCACGCCTCACAATCTCCACATAATAATAATGATAATAATAATCATAATCATCATTATCATCATCATCATCATCATCATCATCCAGACCTCCTTTACCACCCTACGGCAGGGTGAGAAGTAGCAACGTCCAGACAACCTAAGTTTGCCTAGTACGCTACCATTCACTCATTAGTCAAGCCCCCGGAATCCTGGCTCCATCGGGTAAACCAAAAAAACTTTCACCACGTTCTGTAGCTTCTCATATACCTATCTGATACAGTCAATTAGAACGCTGTCACGTTAAAATGGGGTGCCAAATTCCTGGTTATGCACTTCTCACAACATTCATCCAGCCAGGCTCACCGACTTCCATACCTCTCATCCCAGCACACTCATCCACCATATCTCTCCACCTTCTCCTTGGCCTACCTCTCCTCCTCCCTCCTTCAAATTAGCTCAGATATACCTTTTTCACCACTCTATTGTTATCCATTCTCTCTACATGACCATACCATCTCAGTACACTCTTTTCGATTCTGGTGTCCACCGACTTCCTCACTCCACATCTTCCGCGAATCGTTATTTCGTATCCTATCCACTCTCTGTACTCCACATACATTCCTCAGCAGTCCCATCTCCACTGCTCTCACTCTTGACTTTTCATTTTCATGCCACACCATGCATCATCAGCATACAACAAATTTGAGATATTCCATCCATCACCATTCATTACCAACGCCATCCTTGTCCCCATTACTCGTGTTTTCACTTCTCTCATCACCCCATCCATATATATATTGAACAACCATGGGGACATCACACAACCTTGTCGCACGCCCACACCGATCGTGAACCATTCGCTTAGATGCCCATTAACCCTTACACATGCTTCACTACCATCATCATCATCATCATCATCATCATCATCATAATGCTGCTGCTGATGATATGGTGCTGCTGCTGCTGATGATGATGATGATGATATTTTTTTTTTGTCGACAGATAGACGTACGGAACTCTAAAGGAATTCCACAGCAAGCCATGAGGAAAGCCAGAGGAAAACCAGTCAGCCAGCCAGTCAGTAAGCCAGTCCAGTCAGTCATCACTTACCTCCGTTAAAAACTAAGTAATATTTCGCCTGTTAGATTAGATAGATAGATAGATTGATAGATAGATGGATAGATAGATGGATGAATAGAGTGATAGGTAGATGGATAAATAGATAGATGGATGGAGGGATGGGTGGATAGGTAGATGGACAGATAGATAGATAGATAGACAGATAGATGGATGGAGGGATGAGTGGATAGATAGATGGACAGATAGATAGATAGATAGATAGATAGACAGATAGATGGATGGATGGATAGATAGATAGACACGCAACTTCAAACTGCCACACTACAGTCTAACATACATACTACACTCACATACACACACACACACACACACACACACACACACACACACACACACACATACGCACCGGTAATGCTTACCTAATGAATGTGAGATTAACAAGGAGAGTCATATGGGTGAGATGGAGGAGGGGAGAGGAAGGGGGAGACCGAGGATTAGATGGAGGGGTGGAGTAGAAAGGCATATGAGAGAGGGGGTGTAAGTTGGGGGGAGGTCAGTGAAATGGCCGGAGACAGGGCGACATGGAGGTGATTTGTTTGTGGCCACCTCTTACGGGATGAAGGCGTGTGGCTAGGGAGAGAGAGAGAGAGAGAGAGAGAGAAAGACGCCAAAAGACCTGTGTGTAATCAAAATATCATCCACGTCTATCTATCTATTTATCTAACTGTAAGCTTACCTAAATCTACCAGACCAAAACTAATCTACGTTTACTGACTACCCTTCCCTACACTACCGTACACTACCCTACCCTACCCTACCCTACCCTACACTACCCTACCCTACCCTACCCTACCCTACCCTACCATACATTACCCTACCCTACCCTACAGTACTCCACCCTGCCCAGCCCTACACTACCCTACCGTACTCCTCCCTGGCCTACCCCAAGGTCTAGTGATGTCACGCGGCACCTGAGCCCACCACTCCAGCAGGGTTAAGATTTATGCCCCAGGGTGAAACGTCCAATAGATCGGGGTCTCATTTACTACGTGCAACCTGGGGGTGGGATAGGTAGAATAGGACTGACAAACAACAGCTTGCAAACTACATCCGTTTTTCGTTACTACACACTCACACACACACACACACACACACACTGAACACGCGCACATTGAACACGCAGACATTGAACACGCACACATTGAACATACACACACTGAATACGCACACACAGTTAACTAATACACTGAGCACGCACATAGTGAGCACGTACGCACTTAACAGGCACACATTAGGTAACCACACACACTAAACGAACACACTGAACGTGTAGAAACTCAGCACATAAACACTGATGCATGCACACACCAATGCACGCACACACCGATGAACGCACACGTTGCGGCATGTACGTATTATACACGCGCACACGGAGCAGGCACACACTACTGCACGCACATATTCATTCACGCAAACACTGATACAAGCACTGATCAGCGCATGCACGCACACTAATACACGCAGGTACTAATAGGCACTGAATCACACAGGCACTGATACACACAGGCACTGATACACACAGGCACTGATACACACAGGCACTGATACACACAGCCACTGATACACACAGCCACTGATACACACAGGTACTGATACACACAGACACTGATACACACAGGTACTGATACACACAGGCACTGATACACACAGGCACTGATACACACAGACACTGATACACACAGGCACTGATACACACAGGCACTGATACACACAGACACTGATACACACAGGCACTGATACACACAGGTACTGATACATACAGACACTGATACACACAGGTACTGATACACACAGGCACTGATACACACAGGTACTGATACACACAGGCATTGATACACACAGGCATTGATACACGCACACTCAGATACGAGCACATATATATATATATACACACACACACACACACACACACACACACACACACACACACACACACACACACACACACACACACACACACAGGTGAATGGACTCAGTGATGCTCGGAAAGAGATTAATGCACGCAAGCATTTACGTATGTGGACATGTAATTTCTCTCTCTCTCTCTCTCTCTCTCTCTCTCTCTCTCTCTCTCTCTCTCTATGACGCACCCTTCCCTCACACACAGAGACCTGCACATAGCTGCACTTCCACACAGCCACACCTTACAATGTATCCAAAGGCACATGCAGTACAACATGGCATAGAAGACCCCGGTTGTGATATGATTACCCCAATGAATCCTACAACATACTTTTTTATTTTATTCTTACTGTCTCAAGACGATTTTATTTAATACTAAAGATCTGTGGCAGTGAAGGTTAACTAGGATATTATTCCTTTCGCAGGGGTGACGAACGGCCAGTAACAGGAGCAGCCAACAGAGAGCTATGTGGCATTTCTTTACTGCAGTGTGTCACCATATCCCGCCCCACACCACCACACATCCCCGCCAGTCCCTCTCTACTCACCAGTCTTCGAAACGACCTAACATTGTCTTTCCAAAGCCACGAAGTGTAGATGTTGATACAAATAAACGTGAAATACAATTATGTCTGAGTTTCTCTCCTCATCAGAGCATGTCATCAAATAAATAACTGGTATCTTGTGTAATTACCTTTTTTTAATATTAACTAACAGGAAACTCCAAGCCCAAAAGCAGTCAAGATAGAGGGTTCTCAGCCCCTACATCACTTCAAAATCTCTTTACCTAAATTCTCGTGGCCAATGACGATCTAGATTTTTGCATAATAATCTGTACATGGAACGAATAACATGCTAGTTTATGGAATACAGGAGTCTGCCACAACTCTCCATTTGGGGAAAAGAATGGTTAAAGGAAAAAACGTAGACAGAGGCGAATGGGAGAAGGCTGTGGTATTAGACTGTTCGGGGGTACTATCGATGTTTTCACTGCCTTTTTTTCTCATATACAGAGTGAAACTAAAGCTTTATTAATCCTCAGATACGCACATCATTGTTAACTGACGTGATCTGGTACGAGTATGGCTGAAAACAAAATATGTAATCAGAAAAGCGGCCAGAAAAAAAAAAAATCGTTGTTTCTGCTACTAGTGGATGTTATTACAGTCAACCGAGAAAGCCCGATGAAGCTATGTGTTTGGCCAGGTTTATATATCTATCTATCAGTCTGTCTGCCTGCCTGACCGCCTGCCTGTCTGCCTTTTCTGCCTCCCTGACTGCCTGCCTGTCTGTTAGCAAGATTATAAGGAAAAGTCAGCAGATTATCTTATTTCTTTATTTAGATTTTGAATTTACCATTCTAAACAAACCCTTACGAACTCGGGAACGTTGTCGCTGGAATCCAAGCAGGAAGAGTCAGCGGACAGTGACTGACTAATTTTTCGCAGTTACCCATCCATATTACTGCTTTCTCTGAATAGGAAGCCCACCCCGACTTAATCCGTGGTGTCACAAGAGGTGCGCGGGGAAGTCAAGCGAGCAGATCATCTCTGTCATTAGACTTTGAGTTAGGTTAGGATGAAGTAATTCGTTTTTCTTATAGAATTCAGTAAAAGGTCAGGGGTACAAGACAAGGATAAAGGTTCAGTCAGTCGTCATGTCCGAGTGAGAGGCTCATCAATTTCGAAGCATTGTGATGAACAAGCAATAAACAGAACGTCAGAAGCAGACTCCGTGGAGAGAGTGCATGACTCCGTGGAGAGAGTGCATCAGTAGGCTACATAACGTCTACGCGATTATTTTATTTTCTGTTATCATACTTCAGAACCACAGGTGTTTAGTGATAAAGTGAACGGGTGTTTCAACCGACTGTGTGGCGCGAGTGTTGTTGGCGTCACTTCATAAGCTGGTGATTAGATTTTGCTGGATTATCCCGCTATTGTCCTCCTGTCTGTGATCCGTCGCCTTGTTCCCACTGCACCCACCAAAGGTATGCTGTTTGACTTTATTAATTCTGTACCCATTTTACTCAAACTTGGCCTAAAATTTTCCTCTCTCCAACTTGAATACTGAGTTGTAGCAATAGATTAATACTAGAATATGTAAGTCACAAAAAAGTGCCATTGAAGAGGAGCCGGAGCGCTGCCCTTTTCTGTCAATGGCCCATGTGAAGTAAGCGGCAAAAGGACGAAAATCTGGGTCAAGTTACCCTGAAAAAAGTAGTATAATGCAGGATACTATGATATTCTAGGAAGTTGTCGACAGTTGAGAGTTGTTTGTGGTTTGCAATAGCGAGACAGGCAGAAAGAAAGACACACAGACGGAAGACAGACAGACGCATGGCAAGGAGACAGGAAAGGGGAGACGAAGCGTGGCGTTATTTTGAGTGAAGTTGACATCATAGCACATTAAAATATATTTGTGCCGCAACTTTAATAGCATGTCTTCTTATGTATTACCAAGGTCCTTTGACGAGTAGTGAGCTTACACACACACACACACACACACACACACACACACACACACACACACACACACACACACACACACACACACACACACACACACACACACACACACACACACACACACACACACACACACACACACACACACACACACACACACACACACACACACACACTGCAACCACATCAAACTATACAACCCCCACCCCCCTCCACTCACAACACATTCACTTACACACACACACACACACACACACACACACACACACACACACACACACACACACACACACACACACACACACACACACACACACACACACACACACACACACACACACACACACACACACACACACACACACACACTGTACACCGCTCGCTGGCACAGTGGTAGCGTTCTCGCTTGCCATCTGGTAGACGGGAGTTTGCGCCTCGCTCAGGTTGCGAAAAGCTTCACTGACGAAGTGGGTGGTTACTGTCCCCCTTAAGCAAGGGGACGGGTGTGTGCTTGTGTGAAGGTCACAGCCTTGCCCTTAGATCGGACTATATGAGCTCTCAGCTCCCTTCCGGGAGGGTAAAAGCTGACGATCACGACCATCACGTGATCCTGACCGACCCGGTGAATTACATAAG
>NW_027643482.1:37500-95000 GCF_032717465.1 Coenobita brevimanus
TGGGTTTTATTTGGTTGGGTTAGGCTGGGTTAGGTTCGATTGGATTAGGTCATTTTAGGCTTGACTGGGTTGGGTTAGGTCGGGTATGGTATGGTTAAGTGAGACTGGTTAGGATTAGGTAGGGTTAGATGCGGTTAGGCTGCGTCAGAATTGGTTAGGTTAGGTATGGGAAGGTTATGTGAGATTGTGAGGTTAAATACAATTAGACTGGGTTAGGTGAGGTTAAGTTAGATTAGGTTGGGTTGATTTGGGTTGGATTAGGTCATTCGAGGTTAGGCAGTGTTCAGTTTGAGCAAATATGGATAGGTTAGTTGAGACTGGGCTCGGTCTTTTGTTGGTCGGTCCTTCCAATGTCAAACATCATAGGAGGTGAACGTGATTTTGTGTGTGTGTGTGTGTGTGTGTGTGTGTGTGTGTGTGTGTGTGTGTGTGTGTGTGTGTGTGTGTGTGTGTGTGTGTGTGTGCTCGCTTCGTGTTTCGTCTATTTTATATATTTTGTGTGTGCCTTGTGTAACTAAAACTTCGTTTTTACGTTTGGGTTCTCATGTGACTGAGGGTGGACTGCTTAAGAATAGCGTCCTTTATAGTTACGATTGCCTCTTCCTTAGTATAGCATATGTTTTTAGTTTATTTAGCTTTCTCTGAACGATTGTATAAGAGCTTCGTGGAAAATACTAGAACTAGAAAGATGGCAGTAGATACCGCCTTGTGTATCAGATATCCTGCCCAAGTTTCATTAGCAGATGTCTTGCCCAAGTTGAATAAAGTCGTCTGAAGTAAGAATAAGGTTGAAGAGACGTTGCTGTACTGAAAGTCGTTGGATATGCCTTGTTTTATGTCTTTTCGTATGTGGCTGCGAGATAACAGACTCAGGTTCAGTCTTTTATGGCAAGCGTTAATAGATATCTCAGTGCTTTGCTTAATATGAAGATTAATATGTCACTGGAATGTTTCTGAAGCTTTCCGCCTCCTCTCAAGTAAGGATGTTTACTGTGTTTTACACTGAGAGGTAGGGCGTGGGGCATGAGGAGCGAATGTTAGGTCAGTCTGTGTCTCAACGGTGCACATCACGGGACGGGACACAACCGCCGATGCATAGGAGATATTAGGCTTGGGAGTTGCATGCAACTCCTTCACCTTCTTCAGTGCATCGTAAAAGGAAATACCCTCAGTCGCTTTCTCAGTGCAGACCTCTTTCTCCTCCTTCCACTTGGGACAAACCCTCGAGGAAGTGGAGTGAGCATCCTTACAGTGAAAGCAGCACTCAGTCTCGGATGTCTAGTTGTCAGCAGTGTGACTTACAGCCGCACACTTGCCACACACGATGTTGGAAGCCCGACAAGTCTTTTCATGATGTCCATAGAGCTGAAATTTTGAACAACGAAGGAGATTCGGGATGTACGGTCTTACATTTACAATTTCATATCCTACTTTGACATTTGTAGGCAGAAAAACTTTGCCAAAAGTGAGGACAACAGTGGCTGTCTTCATCCTTACGCCTTCCTGATAACGAGTGATGAATCTGGCATCAATTACATCCTGCTGAGCAAGTTCCTGTATGATCTCTTCCTCACTCATCACCGTGAGATCCCTGCAAGTGATAACACCCTTGCAGGAATTCATGGATGTTGGGATCTTGGCTTCGATATCATGGCAGTGAAACTTGCGCAGCTTTAGCAAGTCTTTAACCTGAGCTGAGTTGAATGTCTTTACTAGGAGGTCCCCATTTCCAAGTTTTTTTTACTTGTTCCACCTCTCCCGCACAGTGGTCAATCACCTTCTTGACAATGAAGGGATTGAGTCTGGACAGGGGAGTGGAACCTAGTGCATGAAGCGTTACGAAGGTCGCGTTATTTACAGGTATGTCAAGCGGGGAACGAGTCTGGCGTCCGTCAGTCTGGGGCCGGTCAGTCACGGTAGGGATGTCGTCAGGACTACCTCCCCCCCTGAAGGGGGGGAAGGCAGTAGGGGCGTCCGTCATAGCTACCACTTCCTCCGTGAAGGGGAAGTGGGAAGAGAGAGAAAAACGACCAAGGGGCAAAGTACCTGGGGAAGACCCACCTAGGCTGAGATTACCCTCTCAAACCACTGTCGGGAGGACGCGCCTGTGTGTGACACACCCCAGAGCGATCAGTGGGGGGTACACTCCAGAGGTGAGTAAGCAAAGGCAATCTCAGTAATTAGATATAGACACCTACTATATCTACTAAGGCCAGGGAGGAAAATGAGGTCTAGCTAACCTAACTTTATTGAAAAACGCCCTAGTGGCGAAAAAAAAAAAAAAAAAGCTAACGCCGGTGAGGCAACCCTGCAGCTAGAGGAGAGCTCAGAAACACGTCTTCCTTCTCCACGACTATTCATCAAAGTCCAGGAAGCAGCAAAGACAGCAACAATATTAATACTCGAAGGAAGGCCAAAAGCAGAGTACAGGAACCAGTTTATGTCAACGTTTCGCCCACAAAGCTTCTTCAGGAACATCATTACTGGACAACACTCCACTCCTTAAACAGACCCAAGCCTGACTGGTAGTGCAGGATTGTGTACTTGTGTTCTGGTCACCATTCAGGCTTAGGTCAATTTAAATAGTGAAGCACTGTCTACTGGTGTTGTTCCTGAAGAAGTCTTGGGGCAGAATGTTGCAAGTGGGATTCTGTACTCTGCTTTTGGTCTTTCTCTATATACAGCAGCGAATACACCATAATTTTACTGTTTATCTTCCTTATGAAAGCTTACCCAGAATCCAGCTAAATGAAACGAGTATTTCCCCATCCAATTTCTATCCCATACTTCACACTCGGGACGATTTGCATCAGTATATGACCGATTCCCGCCTCAGTGTTACGAGTCCTTTGACGGAAGGTAATCGAATATTGCTTTTGCTGGGTTTTATGGGCCGGCTAAATGCCTCACACATAGTAAAGCCTCTAGTCATACAAGCCTCCGCACGCAACATACTGGTGAAGCACAAATGGTGATGGGTTTCTGTAGTGATAATGACGCCAGATCCAATATTAACCCTCTGCAGTTCGGAACAGCTCTAGTATTACGCAAGTCTAATTGAATGTTGTTTTTGCTCAGTTACAGTATATGGACCAGGTTAATGTCCCTCACATTGGGAAGCCTTAAGTCTTACAAGGTTAGGCACGCAACACAGAAGCACAAATGGTGATGGGTGTCTGTAGTGAGAGTGATACGTAAATGTGTTATAATGATTCATCCCGTCAGTCTGCATTATGAACCGACGGGGTGATCACATATGCAAGTGAGTGAGTGTGTGCGTGCGTGCGTCCTTTACCGCAGCATTTTGTAAGTAGAAAATGGAAAACTTTGACCAGTTCCCTTTCGTTACCTTAGTCTATGTAATAAGGTGCTGGAATTTCCTATCAGCAAAAGGCATGGTATCACTTTTCTCTCATGTCATCTCAGTTTATATTTTTATTTTTATATTTTCCTTTTCCCTACTTTCATTTATTCTTTCCCCCATTTATATCCTCCACACTCCTACCTTCATTAATTCTTTTCCTCATTGTAATTTCCCTTATCAGGCAAATCACTTAGGATCCTCGCAATTCTGTACTTAGAGCCGATAGCATCAGTGGTTATAATCATTCCAAGCAGGAAAATTGTACACTTGAAATACACAGCCTCTTCGACTTATGGTCCTCCTCATCACAAAGGGTGAGGCATAAGTCTGTAGGCATATGGAAAGGACACATCTGAGGTTATCTTGTGTGTGTGTGTGTGTGTGTGTTCGTGTTCGTGTTCTTGAGGCAGTTCTGCTTCATCACCAAACTAGCTCCCGTAACATCACTAACCAACACCGATGACTGGCACCTCAAATCACTACCTCCCTCGACCAGTGCCCAGTTATCAAGCCTCTTCCCCTGTACGTTGCTGACAGGAGAATTGGGTGATATTTTTATAGCCTCGTGACTGACCTGAGATGGCACAGTACTCGTTACCAACAGTGTATCAGGCGCCTTGGTCATAATTCTTAGTCCTTTCGAAGAGATTATATTTAAACGATTCAGTTTAGGTTTAGGATGGACTAACTTGCCTACCTGCTTACCTGCCTGTGTGCCTGCCTGTCTGCCTACCTAATTACCTACCCACTTACCTGTGTCCCTGCGTGCCTGCCTGTCTTCCTACCTACCTACCTACCTGTCTACACACACACACACACACACACACACACACACACACACAAAGACTAGGGAGACATGTTTAAGGCTATTTAGTGATGAGATGAACCCCGTGATAAAACTAGCAAGGTTTTGTTTGGTGTGTCCTGCCCTCTGTTTCTCCAACCCACAAACCTGTTTATTTATTTCCACATTAAGACAAACCCCCCATTTACCATATAATTATCGAAGTTCCTATTTATTCTCTTAGTTATTATTTATCTTCTATCTTAATTATCCATAGACTACCCCAAAGCTGTCTCATTATTACCATACTAATCAGATCCACCTCTTTCTCAGACACTCTTTCTCAGTGTAATTATTTATCCCAAAACCAATTTATTCTCAAGCTCAGCTAAACCCACCTTTATGTGTTAGTTTTATGTTTTTCCTTTTTAATATTAACTTGCCTTACTAATGGTTATTTTACTAAGAATATTTTCCGTATTCTCATCGTAAATATTTGTTGCTTGAGGGACCAGGTCTAGATTTTCCTTGGCGAATACTGATATGAAATAATTATTTAGGATGGAGCACATTTCTTTATCTTCACTGGTAATGTCACCTGATTCTGTTCTGAGTGGTCCTATCCTATCTTTATTTTTCGTACGGTACAATTGATAAAAATCCTTGGAGAGATGAAAGGGGGAAAGGAGGTAGGATACAGGAAAGAACACAGACGACATAAGAAAGAGGAAGTGTAAGGAGATGTCGAAAAGAGAAGAAGAGGGAAAGAAATACACGGGGAAAAGGGAAAGAAGGGAGAGAAAGAGAAGTGAGAAAGAAAAGAGAAAAACTTGAAAGAAAAGATAAAGGGAAAGGAGAGAGGAGAGGAAAGGAGAGAGGAGAGGAAAGAAGAGACACGAAAGTGGGAGGAGAGAAGAGAAAGAGAGGAGAAACCAAGGGTGGTGAGAAAATTGATTGAGGTGTAAAGTGGGGAAGCGATTAGAGAGAGAGAGAAAGGAAGGGGAGAGAGGGTTGTGGGGGGGTAAGGATTACAGGAGAGAGAGAGAGAGAGAGAGAGAGAGAGAGAGGGGGGTGAAACAAATATAGACACTGAACGATAAACAACGGGCACAATGACGAAGGCATGAGAGGAATTGCAGAACCTAAATTTTTTGCATCATTTCGTTCTGTTTTTTAAATCTCTTTATCGTCTTTTTTTCTTGTCTCAGTCAGCTCCAACCTTCTTGCTTATCTCTCTCCTCTCCTCCTCCATTAACCTAGTAAACATTCTCTATTTTCAACTCTCTCTTCTTTCATCGTTCCTCTACGCCAATCTACACGTCAGCGTCAGCCGGGGTTGCCAGGCATCGCGTAATTTTTCACATTTGTTTATACTTCTCTTATTTCTGGCCTTATTTTTCGTTCTACATTATTCATTTACGTATCATATTGTTCTCAGTGTGATTTTCTATAAGGCTACATGCATTTAAGGTTGAACGGAATACAGCATTACCACTACAATAACAAAATGAACAATAACATGTGAAAAAAACATAGGCAGCTGGTGTAAATGTTTATACTGTATTTACGACGTTATTTTTTGTGCTATTTTATTCATTTTAGTCTCTTTTTCTTGGTAAGTGTTTGTCCTGCAATAAAATGAGTATAAAATAATGAGCAAACAGCCAACATCACGATTACTAACACCGTACACAGCGTAAAAAAGACCAGGCGCGCTTCCATCAGCGCGCCATCTCGTAAATATTGATACTCATGTTTTATTTTATTTCAGACGATATTTTGAGTGCTATTTCGTTCATTTTAGTCTTTAACTGTTCGTACGAGTTTGTTCTACAGTAACAAGACATTCAAGAATGAACAGAACACGAACATCACTGGTACTAACACAGTACATGCAGCAAAAGGATAAATATACTGTACTGTTTAAGCATACGTTAGAAAAATAAAGAACCTATATACAGTACGTATATCTCATGTAGAATGGGAAGACATTGGCGCGCATTTAAACCTAGTCCCATGAACAGTGAACAGCAAATGTTTTTGGCGACTCACCACCAGAAATTTAACTTTCTACCGAGAAGAAACGACAAGAAGAAGAAAATTAGAAGAAAATAAAAAGTTTCTCATGAATTTATCACCCCTTCCTGGATCCTGTCGTATAATAGTGGGAGAAGAATGATGATGATGATGATGATATGAAACTACAAGCATCCCGTACTTTGGAAATCCTACACGCTTAAAGCGGCCCCTACAGTGTGCCTGTCAGCTGTGCGCTTTTGCCATACTTCCAACTGACCTCCCATACAGGCAAGCTCATCTAAAAATATTTGTGGATGGCTTTGGTACAGCCTAGTATAGTTTTACTTATACAAAAAAGCTATAAGGTTTTTATGAAAGAATCGCTTTTTGTTATAGTAATTACAAAGAACTTTGTACAACTTGGCAGGGTTGCTCATGCTGTGCTGCCAGGTCTTTCGAGGCGGATTTGGGTCAGATTAGTGTCACACACACGCACGCACACACACAACACACACACACGCACGCATACACACCACCTGTCCTGTTCTGCGCGCTTCATTCATTCTTCCGCACTCGAGGACAATGGATGCCTCTCCAAAGCCTCAATCAAAACACCTGCACAGTCAAGCCAAAGGAGTTATATACAATGTAAACCAGTATTTTCAGCGAGAGAAGAAGGGGGATTTTATTACCAGCTTATCAAAGGCTACTTGCCGGACAGCTGAGGCAACATAAGTAAGCGAAAGAACAATAAAAAGAATATGCAAAGAAGCAAGAGATAATGAAGAAAGTAATGAATTTGTCTCCCAAGAAACGGCAACGCACAAGACCCATTGCTGATTTCTTTGACGAATTTAATGAAGGTGTTCTACGACGAACCGTGCTCGGTTTCTACGAGAGGAAAGAGATACCCACACTGGCAAAAATACGTGAAGAAATTAAAGAGAACCTTTCCTACCCCGGCAGCAGAGAAACATTAAGAAAGGTTCTGAAGAAAATCGGGTTTAAATATGCTAAGGTAGATGGAAGAAAGTTTCTAATGGAGCGCAGTGATGTTGCATATGGGCGTTACATATTTTTGAGCGCAATGAAGAAACATGTGAATTCTGGCAAAGACAGTAGGTGGTGTGGAAATAAAGTCGAAATATAATAATAATAATAATAATAAATGCGTGCACACACACACACACACACACACACACACACACACAGTGAGAGGGGAGGGGGAGGGTAAATGGTGGGCTGTACCAAGGCCACCTAAAAATAGCCTTGGCCTACGAGAGGTGAGTGGAAGTGTGGCAGAAATGCACAGGTGACAGACGCAGCCTTCAGGGGCCACTTAATAATAATAATGACGTATAGAAAAGGGGGGGAAAGGAAGGAAGGTAAAGAATGATTGTGTATATGTGATGAGTGTTATGCAACCAGGGCGACGACACATGACGGCAGGAACTAGGCCTTACTTTAAACTCCCGGCCTTACTGAGAGCTCTGGTCCTGGTTGCATTGTGTAAAGTGCATTTTTTTTTTTTTTTTTTAAGTAGGAGAGGAAGAAATTAGACCAAGAGAAAGAGTGTCGGGGCTTAACCCAACGTGCGTGTGTTTGCTGTTGGGAAGGGGGGGGGGGTCTCGCACGTGCACTGTGTTGTTAATTAAGGACGGGAGGAGTGAATAGCTACGGCTTTCTCTATGCAAGCATTGGCTTATTGGCTGTCTCTCAGGTTCATCTGATCTTTTCCGGCTCCAGGAGCCTGGGTAGGATTTAGGATACGGGTGTTAGGGTAAAGTGTTGTAGCCCTGGGGGGCTTGGGTAGGGGGATAAGGAAAGGGGAGGAGGTAGGGGGGAAGAGTGGAGGAAGGGGAGTCAGGGTAGGTTGTCTCTTGGGGGTGGGCGGAGTATTGGGCTGTAGCCGTGATCTTGATGGGGGGTGTAGGGGTGGTTCAGGGTCTGAGGTAGGGTGCTGGATATGAGGATGGCGGGTTATTACGTGGCTGCCGTGATCTTGATAATGGGTGTAGGGGTGGTTTAGAGTCTTGAGTGAGTTGCTGGGTGTGAACTAAGTAGCTTAATTAATGAATGGGTCAGTAATAAATAAACTATTGGTGCTTAAGTGAACAATGGGGTTGGTGCAGGTCTTGCGTCAGGGTGGAAGAGGTTGGCTAGAGGTCGTGTGGGGGGTGTGATCCGGGTGAAAAAGTCGATGAAGTCAGTGTGAACGTCGGTGAGTTTGGTGATTTGTTTTTGTTGTAGGTGGTGAAGGTAAGTGTTGATGGGTGGAATGTTGGCGCGTTCATGAGAGTGTATGTTGGTGACAAAATCATCCCACCGTATGCTCAGTGCCCAACGCCTGCCTTGCCTCGTATATGGTCCTATGTAAGACCAAGTACGGTGCAAGTATCCCTAATAGGAATGGGAACGCGATCGGGATCACGCGAATTTAGAAAAAGTGGGCGGGGGTTGGCTGATTTAATACGGAAATATGTTACTGTGCATTTCAAGGGATTCGCTTGAATCCGCCACTTCTGCTGCCATCGTGCAATTCGGTCCAGCTCTATGCTCGCTTTGCTGGTAATTCCGTCAATTGTCGTTGATCGTACAGTACAGTACAGGTTTCTCTCTTCATTGTTGTGATGTGTTTTCATTATATTTTATAATCTCTTTTTTCATGGTCTTGAAATACAAAGGAAAATACTGTATTTATCATGCTGTACTTATGCAGTCAGTATCCCATTATAAGGCTCATCAAGTCATCCGTAATTCGTCGCCGTATTTAATAACCTTAAATGTACTGCACCAGCCTCTCCCCTTCAACTCATCTCTGTCTGTCTCTGTCTGTCTGTCTGTCTGTCTGTCTGTCTCTCTCTCTCTCTCTCTCTCTCTCTCTCTCTCTCTCTCTCTCTCGAGCAAGCGAGCGAAAAAAGGATGTGGCTGGATGTCAGACTAGAGCAGGGTGACGTAGACTCCGTAGTGAGGCCCTTGGTCAATGTGTACGAGGGACTGAGATATGGGTGTGTGTCAGGCAAGAGTTTGGCATTTGAATTTCCTAAAAGCAGCCTTTCCTGATCTACCAGATGACCCGCCGACATGTCGCAAAAATACCCCCGCTAATACCAGTACACCAGTCCTGTATGGGACAGCCCTAGCATGAATTCATTATGGATGGTGGGTGTTAGCGCCGAAGTGGTGACATGTGGAGGCGTAGGAGGACTAGGTTGTAAAATTATCGGCCACCTTCAGGCCTTCTCGCTCCCTTTAATGTTGGTGGGAACTTCTTTTTTACATAATGTGTGTGTGTGTGTGTGTGTGTGTGTGTGTGTGTGTGTGTGTGTGTGTCTTAACCTTGCCGTCATTAGTGAAGATTTAAAGAACACTATATAATCCCTCCAGCTAGAAGATCAGGGAGTGAAACAGAAACAACAGGAAGATTTTTAGCTCAAAAACAGAGGCAGTTGGGGAAGGTGAGCCGAACAGTGCACAAAAGGGCAGTTGAGTATGTATGGTGGGGCTTGGTGTGATAGAATGTATGTAGGGAGACAGGAGTACAGGATAAGGTAGTGCAGCTGCATACGAATTATGTGAGTACGTGAGGCTAGCAGTTTGGTGGTAGACAGAAGGGTACTGCAGGGGCCAGGTAAAGGGACTACTGTTTGTCAAAGATATTGCTGGGGCCAGGTAAAGGGACTACTGTTTGTCAAAGGTATTGCAGGGGCCAGGTAAAGGGACTACTGTTTGTCAAAGTTACTGCTGGGGCCAGGTAAAGGGACTACTGTTTGTCAAAGGTATTGCAAGGGCCAGGTAAAGGGACTACTGTTTGTCAAAGGTATTGCAGGGGCCAGGTAAAGGGACTACTGTTTGTCAAAGGTACTGCAGGTGCCAGGTAAAGGGACTACTGTTTGTCAAAGGTACTGCAGGGGCCAGGTAAAGGGACTACTGTTTGTCAAAGGTACTGCAGGGGCCAGGTAAAGGGACTGCTGTGAAAGGTACTGTGGGGACCAGGTAAATAAAGTACTGTAAGGGCCAGGTAAAGGGAGTACTGTTTGTCAAAGGTACTGCAGAGGCCAGGTGTAAGGAATGTTGTAACAGGATGAACCATTGATCTCGATGTTTCTCACAGTAGCATCCTAGACATCTGCCGACGACCTGGTGGAACACTATGAAGATACAAACGAGGCAGCACCTACACCTCTTTTCAATGGCACTTCATATGTACTTATCTTAAAGGCTGCAGGAACCAGCTTTATCGCACCAGGCATACACTGGAGTAGAGAAGGATTCCAATGGCCAGGGGTCTTGTATAACAGAAGCACTTACTGTTCTAGCCCACCAGAGCTACACATATGCCTGAGTGTGCTGTGAGGGTGGGTCTGCTGTGGGGAGTAGGTCTGCTTTTGGGAGTAGGTCTGATGTGGGGAGTAGGTCTGCTGTGGCCAGGGATCTCCTATAACGGTATCACTTACGTCTGATGGCGAAGGCGTAGCCTATGAATCACGTGGAGGAGCCCCAATGGTGTACATGAAAATTCTTTATGGCCACTCCTACCTTTTGGTTCACACCGACAGTTGGGTTTTTCTATCTCTCGCACACACGCATCGCCACACCCACAATTACACACACACACACATACACACTCACACACACACACACACACACACACACTTTCTCTCTCTCTCTCTCTCTCTCGCTCATACTCTAGTACAGAGAACGAGCGAAACTTGGCATGTGACATCCGTAGACTTCCAGGCTGCAAAAAAAAAATTCTTAACGAATATATAGCCGATCAAAAGTTAGGTTAGGTCATTTGGGCAGGGTTTGGTCTGATTAGGTAATTTTTGGTTGGGTTGGCTTCAGTTCGACTAGATATAGACGGATTAGGTTAGATTGCTTTAGAATACGTCTGTTTTGATAGGTTTTGGGTTGGGTTTTATTTGGTTGGGTTAGGCTGGGTTAGGTTCGGTTGGATTAGGTCATTTTAGGCTTGGCTGGTTTGGGTTAGGTCAGGTATTCTTAGGTTAAGTTATACTGGGTGAGATTAGGTCGCTTTAGATAGGGTTAGGCAGCGTCAGAATAGGTTAGGTTAGGTATGGCAAGGTTAGGGGAGATTGTGAGGTTAAATACAATTAGACTGGGTTAGGTGAGGTTAAGCTAGATTAGGCTGGGTTGATTTAGGTTGGATTAGGTCATTCGAGGTTAGGCAGGGTTCATTTCGAGCAAATATTGATAGGTTAGGTGAGACTGGGCTAAATTAAATCGGTTATAACACTCCCCCCCACATATATCCGTATGCCAATCATCACCCACCCTCCACACACACACACACACACACACACACACACACACACGTAGGCGCCCATGAACACAAGCATTTCTATAACACTCCCCCCACACATATCCGTATGCCAGCCATCACCCACCCTCCATACACACACACACACACACACACACACACACACACACACACACACACACACACACACACACACACACACACACACACACACACACACACACACAGCAGATTTGACTTTTCCAAGAAATGAAACCCCCAAAGACTGAAAGTGGCGACAGCAAGAGGTGGCGGAGAAGCTCATCCCACTCTCTTCCCACTGGAATGTCTGTGATTGGTGGATGGTGGGGTGGGAGGTGCGTGAGTGAGGTTAGGAATCCATTTGATGACCAGTACAGGTGTATCGTCTAATCTGGAAAGACATCTTCACCTGTCTGGTGCTACTCTCTCTCTCTCTCTCTCTCTCTCTCTCTCTCTCTCTCTCTATGTATGTATGTATGTACGTTTTTTGTAACATTTTGTTGTGATGTGTTTTCATTATATTTTATAATCGCTTTTTTCATGGTCTTGAAATACAAAGGAAAATACTGTATTTATCATGCTGTACTTATGCAGTCAGTATCCCATTATAAGGCTCATCAAGTCATCCGTAATTCATCGCCGTATTTAATAACCTTAAATGTACTGCACCAGCCTCTCCCCTTCAACTCATCTCTGTCTGTCTCTGTCTCTGTCTGTCTGTGTGTGTGTGTGTGTGTGTGTGTGTGTGTGTGTGTGTGTCTCTCTCTCTCTCTCTCTCTCTCTCAAGCGAGCGAGCGAGCGAGCGAGCGGGCGAAAAAAGGAAACATAAGAGGGGTATTGATAAAGGATTTGATGTAGAGATAAGTTTCATAATACATAAGGAAGAAGGAAGTTAAAATGAAAGGCAGCCAAGAGTGTGTGTGACCTGAGGAGGGAGGCTAATTCTCAAGGGACAATATACTCTGGTGTGTGTGTGTGTGTGTGTGTGTGTGTGTGTGTGTGTGTGTGTGTGTGTGTGTGTTGTGTATGCGCATGTGTGCGCGCGCCCCTCTCTCACTATCATACTCCAGGACTTGTACACTTTGTTCCACGTCAATAAAGTCATTACTGGTATATGCAATCCCTCCACGTATATATATATATATATATATATATATATATATATATATATATATATATATATATATATATATATATATATATATCTTTTTGCTTACATTTCTTTGTGGTGTGTTTGGAGAGAGAGAGAGAGAGAGAGAGAGCAACATAGGGAAGAAAGGGTTAAGGAGTGGCAAGTATGGACAGGTGTATCTTGTGACCTGTGATTCCCTTCAGCCCTCCATGACAATCCCCAGGGACGTGAGCGCAGTGTGAGCCTCAGAGAATGTTTGCCTTTGTTTCCTCTGTAGTTTGCATCTTGACTCTTCACCTCACCTTCCAGCTGCTTTGTCTGCTTGTCCGACGGAATGCATTGCTTTTGGCTTGAGATGTATATTGTATGGCCATTCTAATACTCTATTCTAAAATATAAACTTAGCATACCTGCGTTCAATCGATCAAAAAAAAAAATCTTGACACAGGTGAACAATGTTTTCACAATGTTCGATGCTCCTGTTCGTGTTGGTTTAAGCCAGTTTATTCTCTCTCTCTCTCTCTCTCTCTCTCTCTCTATGTACTGTACTATATATATATATATATATATATATATATATATATATATATATATATATATATATATATATGATTCATGTATATACTGTATGTATAAATATGTCTGAATGCATGCATGTACGCCCTCCGGAGCGACGGGGTAGGGGTTGTGTGTGTGTGTGTGTGTGTGTGTGTGTGTGTGTGTGTGTGTGTGTGTGTGACCCTATAGAAACCGTACTCTCCCTACATACCAGTCTCCTCCCAACAGTGTTTTTCCCTCCTCCTTACCGATTTATTCTCCAAACGACTCATTACTATCCCCTGGTTGGCTTCCTATGTCTTCATATCGTCATCGATTGCATGAGTAGAATATAGTAACGGAGCAGAAGCAGAAATAAATCGGTCAGGAAGAGGTGTTAGTAAGCTTCCTAACAGTAAAATACCCCCGCTAATACCAATACACCGGTCCTGTATGAGACAGTCCTAGCGTGGTACCTTATAGATGAAATTGATACAGTATTATAGATGTAACTTTTCCTTTTCAGTCTTTCCTATGAAATTTCCATATCAGTTATTCCATGCTACTTGGTGGTTTTTCTCACTTTTTCCTGCCAGTTTTAACTGGAGGGTTTGTAGGCGGGGTGAACCTTCTTGCTTTACTATCTTTACCCTTCAGCATGTAGAGTTAGATCTCGTAGTCATAGTCTATTCTGTAACAAACAGCCTCGAAAGGACGATAAGGTCTGTTGCTGTTTGCTTTCCTTTGTACTCCTTTGTGTATTCAGTATGGACGGTGGGTCTTAGTGCCAAAGTGGAGACATGTGGAGATGTATGATATGAAGGAGAGAGAGAGAGAGAGAGAGAGAGAGAGAGAGAGAGAGGAGGGGGGAGGCAAACACAGTGCTAAAAGATAGAATGACAAGACAGAAATAATGAGAGAGAGAGAGAGAGAGAGTCTTCTTTCTCGTCTTCCTCTCCAAAACACGAGGCGATCAATGTGCAGAATCTCTCTCTCTCTCTCTCTCTCTCTCTCTCTCTCTCTCTCTCTCTCTCTCTCTCTCTCTCGGAGTTGTTGGTGGGAAGTTGTGCTGGAGATTAACATAAGAGAGGACAACTGCAGTAAGCCGGTTGGCCCATGCTAGGCAGCTCCTAAAAGAGTAACTGAACTACTAGAATGAGATAAGGATAGCAAAGAAGAAGGCTCTCCCCCTCCCTCCAAGACTCTCCAGCCGAAGCCGGCAGGAAAAAGTCAGAAAGAACACCACGCAGTATAGAAAAACGTTGACTGTTTATAGGAAAGTGTGAAAGGAGAATAAAGACTATTATGGTATAACCTGAGAAGGAAAAAGAATGAATTAGTACTGGTTATGAGATTTTTTTTCTATACCCACCCCTTATTTGTCATATGCTCATCTAGCCTATGCTTGAAACTCTCAATGGAAGAGGCAGCAACTACTTTACTAGGTAGCTTATTCCATTCATCTACTACTCTATTGCAAAACCAGTCTCTACCCTGTTCTTAACTATAATGGAATTTTTCCAGTTTGAAACCATTACTTCTAGTTCTATCCTGTATGCCCAGTTTCTGTACCTTGCTAATATCTCCTTTACTTATTCCCTTCCTTCACTTAAACACCTCAATTAAGTCTCCCATTACTCTACGTCTTCCTAGTCGGTGGAGATTTAGTCTTAGTCTTGTCTTCATGTGACAGGTTCCGAACATCATGTATCATTTTTGTCATTATTCTCTGTACGTTTTCAAGCGACTTTATATCCATTCAATAGAACGGACACCAAAATTGCACGGCGTAGTCTAAATGTGGCCTTATTAATGCTAAATAAAGTTGCAAAATTGCTCCTCGAAAGAAATCGTAGGAGCCTATTTGCTTTATTTCTAGCATTGATACACTTCTGCCTAGGTTGAGGTCTTACTAACCCTAACTCCTAGATCTCTCTCGCATTCCGATTTACTAATTACTTTGTTATCTAAGTTGTATGTAGTATCTCCCATGGTCTTGCCTACGTTCAGTACTATACAGTTTTCAAAATCCGACAGTCTGAAATTACCCACAATATTTGTAAAAGTGGCACCACTGGATTGTCATCGCCGCGCGAGGGCAGCACATACAAGGTTGACTCCACGCTGCTTGCCTGTTACCATCACGCGAGGCTGATGCAGTGACGTGGTGATTTTCAACACGTTGAGCCTCAGTGTCGCTCTTGCGGAGGTGGGATGTATTATCTCCGACGGTTAACCCATGGCGCCAATCGGTCTACACTCGCATGATCGCATCTGCCATACCAGCGGTTACCTTACCCCCTCCCTGGCCCTCAGTCACCAAATGTCAGGGTGGGAGTGTGTACGTGTGACGCCCAGCTCCGCGGTGCCTTGCTGTCTTGTTACCCATACCGGGCTCATTGCACATAGATAAAGTTTCAGTATTACTTTAGACGGTCTATTGTTCACGCTTCTCGAAATAAATCCTAGGACCCTATTTGCTTTATTTCTCGCATTAATACACTGTTGCCTTGGTTTAAGGTCGTTACTAATCATAACTCCTAGATCCCTCTCGCATTCCGATTTGCTAATTTCTTTGTTATCTAAGCTGTATTTAGTATCTCCAATGGTCTTGCCTACGTTAAGTACTTTACATTTTTCAACGTTAAATTCATTTGCCAAGTTTTAGACCATTTGGACAATGTATCGAGGTCTTTTTGTAAGTTATGGCAATCGTCAGTCGAGTTAATGATACGCCCTATTTTTGTATCGTCGGCAAATTTGCTGATGCTGCTATTGACTCCTAAGTCTAGATCATTTATATATATGATAAATAATAAGGGACCGAGTACTGAACCCTGTGGTACACCGCTAGTTACTAATCCCCAGTCCGACTTAGTTCCATTTATTAATACTCTCTGCTTTCGTCCTTTCAGCCAGGATTCTATCCATTTTAAGATATCGCCGTCTATACCGTGTGCTCGAACCTTTCTAACTAACCTTTCGTGTGGGACCCTATCAAAAGCTTTACTAAAGTTCAGATAAATAACATCGTAAGCTTTATCGCTATCTACTGCCTCATAGACCTCCGAGTAGAATGACAGAGAGGGATACATGAGAGAGAGGGGAGAGAGAGAAAGAGAAACAACAGGAAAGGGAAGGAAAAGAAAGCAAAAGGGAAAAAAGAGATGAAAGGGGGAAAGGAGGTAGGATACAGGAAAGAACACAGACGACATAAGAAAGAGGAAGTGTAAGGAGATGTCGAAAAGAGAAGAAGAGGGAAAGAAATACACGGGGAAAAGGGAAAGAAGGGAGAGAAAGAGAAGTGAGAAAGAAAAGAGAAAAACGTGAAAGAAAAGATAAAGGGAAAAAAGGAGGGAAAGGAGAGAGGAGAGGAAAGGAGAGAGGAGAGGAAAGAAGAGACACGAAAGTGGGAGGAGAGAAGAGAAAGAGAGGAGAAACGAAGAAAAGAGAAGGGTGGTGAGAAAATTGATTGAGGTGTAAAGTGGGGAAGCGATTAGAGAGAGAGAAAGGAAGGGGAGAGAGGGTAATGGGGGGTGGAGGATTACAGGAGAGAGAGAGAGAGAGAGAGGGGGGGTGAAACAAATAGACTATCTATCTATCTATAGCCCGACGCCCTAATCCCGCAAAGGTTGGCCGCAGACAAAACGCCTCCAAGTCACTCTGTCACCCACCATTTGACTCCCCTCCCCCAACTCACCCCCCCCTCCCTCATATACCTCTCAACTCCATCCCTCCACCTCATCCTCGGTCTACCCCTCCCTCTCCCTCCCTCCACCTCACTTACATACACCCTCTTAGTCAGTCTTTCATTCTCCATTCTCCATTCAAATAGACACTGAACGATGAACACGGGCACAATGACGAAGGCATGAGAGGAATTACAGAACCTAAATTTTTTGCATCATTTCGTTCTATTCTTTAAATCTCCTTATCGTCTTTTTTTCTTGTCTCAGTCAGCTCCAACCTCCTCCTCCTTGCTTATCTCTCTCCTCTCCTCCTCCTCCATTAACCTAGTAAGCATTCTCTATTTTCAACTCTCTCTCTCTTCTTTCATCGTTCCTCTACGCCAATCTACACGTCGGGGTTGCCAGGCATCGCGTAATATTTCACATTTGTTTATACTATTCCTTTTTCTGGCCTTATTTTTCGTGCTACATTATTCATTTACGTATCATATTGTTCTCAGTGTGATTTTCTATAAGGCTACATGCATTTAAGGTTGAACGGAATACAGCATTACCAATACAATAACACAATGAACAATAACATCTGAAAAAAACATAGGCAGCTGGTGTAGATGTGTATACTGTATTATCGACGTTATTTTTTGTGCTATTTTATTCATTTTAGTCTCTTTTTCTTCGTAAGTGTTTGTCCTGCAATAAAATGAGTATAAAATAATGAGCAAACAGCCAACATCACGATTACTAACACCGTAAACAGCGTAAAAAAGACCAGGCGCGCTCCATCAGCGCGCCTTCTCGTAAATATTGATACTCATGTTTTATTTGATTTCAGACGATATTTTGAGTGCTATTTCGTTCATTTTAGTCTTTAACTGTTCGTACGAGTTTGTTCTACAGTAACAAGGCATTCAAGAATGAACAGAACACGACCATAACACAGTACATGCAGCAAAAGGATAATTATACTGTACTGTTTAAGCATACTTTAGAAAAATAAAGAACCTCTATACAGTACGTATATCTCATGTAGAATGGGAAGACATTGGCGCGCATTTAAACCTAGTCCCATGAACAGTGAACAGCAAATGTTTTTGGCGACTCACCACTAAAAATTTAACTTTCTACCGAGAAGAAACGAAAACAAGAAGAAAATTAGAAGAAAATAAAAAGTTTCTCATGAATTTATCACCCCTTCCTGGATCCTGGCGTATAATAGTGGGAGAAGAATGATGATGATGATGATGATATGAAACTACAAGCATCCCGTACTTTGGAAATCCTACACGCTTACAGCGGCCCCTACAGTGTGCCTGTCAGCTGTGCGCTGCTGCCATACTTCCAACTGACCTCCCATACAGGCAAGCTCATCTAAAAATATTTGTGGATGGCTTTGGTACAGCCTAGTATAGTTTTACTTATACAAAAAAGCTGTAAGGTTTTTATGAAAGAATCGCTTTTTGTTATAGTAATTACAAAGAACTTTGTACAACTTGGCAGAGTTGCTCATGCTGTGCTGCCAGGTCTTTCGAGGCGGATTTGGGTCAGATTAGTGTCACACACACGCACGCACACACACAACACACACACACACGCACGCACGCATACACACCACCTGTCCTGTTCTGCGCGCTTCATTCATTCTTCCGCACTCGAGGACAATGGATGCCTCTCCAAAGCCTCAATCAAAACACCTGCACAGTCAAGCCAAAGGAGTTATATACAATGTAAACCAGTATTTTCAGCGAGAGAAGGAGAAGGGGGATTTTATTACCAGCTTATCAAAGGCTACTTGCCGGACAGCTGAGGCAACAAAAGTAAGCGAAAGAACAATAAAAAGAATATGCAAAGAAGCAAGAGATAATGAAGAAAGTAATGAATTTATGTCTCCCAAGAAACGGCAACGCACAAGACCCACTGCTGATTTCTTTGACGAATTTAATGAAGGTGTTCTACGACGAACCGTGCTCGGTTTCTACGAGAGGAAAGAGATACCCACACTGGCAAAAATACATGAAGAAATTAAAGAGAACCTTTCCTACCCCGGCAGCAGAGAAACATTAAGAAAGGTTCTGAAGAAAATCGGGTTTAAATATGCTAAGGTAGATGGAAGAAAGTTTCTAATGGAGCGCAGTGATGTTGCATATGGGCGTTACAGATTTTTGAGCGCAATGAAGAAACATGTGAATTCTGGCAAAGACAGTAGGTGGTGTGGAAGTAAAGTCGAAATATAATAATAAGAATAATAATAATAATAATAAATGCACACACACACACACACACACACACACACACAGTGAGAGGGGAGGGGGAGGGTAAATGGTGGGCTGTACCAAGGCCACCTAAAAATAGCCTTGGGCCTTGGCCTACGAGAGGTGAGTGGAAGTGTAGCATTAAGGCACAGGTGACAGACGCAGCCTTCAGGGGCCACTTAATAATAATAATAATAATGACGTATAGAAAAGGGGGGGGAAAGGAAGGAAGGTAAAGAATGATTGTGTATATGTGATGAGTGTTATGCAACCAGGGCGACGACACGTGGTGGCAGGAACTAGGCCTTAGTTTAAACTCCCGGCCTTACTGAGAGCTATGGTCCTGGTTGCATTGTGTAAGGTGCATGTGTGTGTATTTACCTATTTGTAGTATACAGGAATTGAGCAATGCTCGTGTTGTCCTGTGTGTGTGTGTGTGTGTGTGTGTGTGTGTGTTTTAAGTAGGAGAGGAAGAATTTAGTCTAAGAGAAAGAGTGTCGGGGCTTAACCCAACGTGCGTGTGTTTGGTGTTGGGAAGGGGGGGGGGTCTCGCACGTGCACTGTGTTGTTACTTAAGGGCGGGAGGAGTGAATAGCTACGGCTTTCTCTGCCAAGCATTAGCTTATTGGCTGCCTCTCAGGTTCATCTGATCTTTTCCGGCTCCAGAAGCCTGGGTAGGATTTAGGATACGGGTGTTAGGGTAAGGTGTTGTAGCCCTGGGGGGCTTGGGTAGGGGGATAAGGAAAGGGGAGGAGGTAGGGGGGAAGAGTGGAGGAAGGGGAGTCAGGGTAGGTTGTCTCTTGGGGGTGGGCGGAGTATTGGGCTGTAGCCGTGATCTTGATGGGGGGTGTAGGGGTGGTTCAGGGTCTGAGGCGGGGGTGCTGGATATGAGGATGGCGGGTTATTACGTGGCTGCCGTGATCTTGATAATGGGTGTAGGGGTGGTTTAGAGTCTTAAGTGAGTTGCTGGGTGTGAACTAAGTTATTTAATAAAAGGGTCAGTAATAAATAAACTATTGGTGCTTAAGTGAACAATGGGGTTGGTGCAGGTCTTGCGTCAGGGTGGAAGAGGTTGGCTAGAGGTCGTGTGGGGGGTGTGATCCGGGTGAAAAAGTCGATGAAGTCAGTGTGAACGTCGGTGAGTTTGGTGATTTGTTTTTGTTGTAGGTGGTGAAGGTAAGTGTTGATGGGTGGAATGTTGGCGCGTTCATGAGAGTGTATGTTGGTGACAAAATCATCCCACCGTATGCTCAGTGCCCAACGTATGGCTTTGTTTTGAACTCTCTGTAAATTTAGGATGTTGCTTTTGGCCGAAAGAGATAGACTTAACGGTGAATACGTGAGCAGTGGTCTGATCAGTGCTTTATACAGATGAAATTTAGTTGAAGATGCTGCACTACGGAACCGGTATATTTGTGTTAGTGCAGTGCTAGCCATGCCTGCCTTGCCTCGTATATGATGATGAAATTTGAAGTTTTTGTCGTATGTAAGACCAAGTACGGTGCAAGTATTCCTAATGGGAATGGGAACGCGATCGGGATCACGCGAATTTAGAAAAAGTGGGCGGGGGTTGGCTGATTTAATACGAAAATATGTTACTGTGCATTTCAAGGGATTCGCTTGAATCCGCCACTTCTGCTGCCATCGTGCAATTCGGTCTAGCTCTATGCTCGCTTTGTTGGTAATTTCGTCAATTGTCGTTGATCGTACAATACGAGGGACTGAGATATGGGTGTGTGTCAGGCAAGAGCAGGGCGACACAGACTCCTACATAATGAGGTGCGACCGCTAGTGTTGTGCTGGCAAGACTAGGTTGTAAAATTATCGGTCACCTTCAGGCCTTCTCGCCCCCTTTAATGTTGGTGGGGACTTCTTTTTTACATACTGTTTGTGTGTGTGTGTGTGTGTGTCTTAACCTTGCCGTCATTAGTGAAGATTTAAAGAACACTATATAATCCCTCCAGCTAGAAGAACAGGCAGTGAAACAGAAACAACAGGAAGATTTTTAGCTCAAAAACAGAGGCAGTTGGGGAAGGTGAGCCGAAGAGTGCACAAAAGGGCAGCTGAGTATGTATGGTGGGGCTTGGTGTGATAGAATGTATGTAGGGAGACAGGAGTACAGGATAAGGTAGTGCAGCAGCATACGAATTATGAGAGTACGTGAGGCTAGCAGTGTGGTGGTAGACAGAAGGGTACTGCAGGGGCCAGGTAAAGGGACTACTGTTTGTCAAAGGTACTGCAGGGGCCAGGTAAAGGGACTGCTGTGAAAGGTACTGTGGGGACCAGGTAAATAAAGTACTGTAAGGGCCAGGTAAAGGGAGTACTGTTTGTCAAAGGTACTGCAGGGGCCAGGTATAAGGAATGTTGTAACAGGATGAACCATTGATCTCGATGTTTCTCACAGTAGCATCCTAGACATCTGCCGACGACCTGGTGGAACACTATGAAGATACAAACGAGGCAGCACCTACACCTCTTTTCAATGGCACTTCATATGTACTTATCTTAAACGCTGCAGGAACCAGCTTTATCACACCAGGCATACACTGGAGTAGAGAAGGATTCCAATGGCCAGGGGTCTTGTATAACAGAAGCACTTACTGTTCTAGCCCACCAGAGCTACACATATGCCTGAGTGTGCTGTGAGGGTGGGTCTGCTGTGGGGAGTAGGTCTGCTGTGGGGAGTAGGTCTGCTGTTGGGAGTAGGTCTGCTGTGGCAAGTAGGTCTGCTGTGGCCAGGGATCTCCTATAACGGTATCACTTACGTCTGATGGCGAAGGCGTAGCCTATGAATCACGTGGAGGAGCCCCAATGGTGTACATGAAAATTCTTTATGGCCACTCCTGCCTTTTGGTTCACACCGACAGTTGGGTTTTTCTATCTCTTGCACACACGCATCGCCAAACCCACACTCACACACACACACACACACACACACACACACTTTCTCTCTCTCTCTCTCTCTCTCTCTCATACTAGTACATAGAACGGACGAAACTTGGAATGTGACACCCGTAGACTTTCTTTCAGGCAGCAAAATTTACAAGCGAATTAATAGCCGATCGAAAGTTAGGTTAGGTCACTTTGGGCAGGGTTTGGTCTGATTAGGTAATTTTTGGTTGGGTTGGGTTCAGATCGACTAGATATAGACGGATTAGGTTAGATTGCTTTAGAATACGTCGGTTTTGATAGGTTTTGGGTTGGGTTTTTATTTGGTTAGGTTAGGCTGGGTTAGGTTCGGTTGGATTAGGTCATTTTAGGCTTGACTGAGTTGGGTTAGGTCGGGTATGGTATGGTTAAGTGAGACTGGGTAGGATTAGGTAGGGTTAGATGCGGTTTGGCTGCTTCAAAATAGGTTATGTTAAGTATGGGGAGGTTACGTGAGATTGTGAGGTTAAATACAATTAGACTGGGTTAGGTGAGGTTAAGCTAGATTAGGCTGGGTTGATTTAGGTTGGATTAGGTCATTCGAGGTTAAGCAGGGTTCAATTCGAGCAAATATTGATAGGTTAGGTGAGACTGGGCTAAATTAAATTGGTTATAACACTCTCCCTACACATATCCGTATGACACCCATCACCCACCCTCCACACACACACACACGCACACACACACACACACACACACACACACACACACACACGTAGGCGCCCATGAACACAAGCATTTCCATAACACTCCCCTCACAGATATCCGTATGCCACCCATCACGCACCCTCCACACACACACACACACACACACACACACACACACACACACACACACACACACACACACACACACACACACACACACACACACACACACACAGCAGATTTGGCTTTTCCTAGAAATGAAACCCCCAAAGACTGTAAGTGGCGACAGCGAGAGGTGGCGGAGAAGCTCATCCCACTCTCTTCCCACTGGAATGTCTGTGATTGGTGGATGGTGGGGTGGGAGGTGCGTGAGTGAGGTTAGGAGTCCATTTGATGACCAGTACAGGTGTATCGTCTAATCTGGAAAGATATCTTCACCTGTCTCGTGCTACTCTCTCTCTCTCTCTCTCTCTCTCTCTCTCTCTCTCTCTCTATGTATGTATGTATGTACGTTTTTTGTAACATTTTGTTGTGATGTGTTTTCATTATATTTTATAATCTCTTTTTTCATGGTCTTGAAATACAAAGGAAAATACTGTATTTATCATGCTGTACTTATGCAGTCAGTTTCCCTTTATAAGGCTCATCAAGTCATCCGTAATTCATCGCCGTATTTAATAACAAAAGACCGCACCAGCCTCTCCCCTTCAACTCATCTCTGTCTGTCTCCGTCTCTGTCTGTCTGTCTGTCTGTCTGTGTGTGTGTGTGTGTGTGTGTGTGTGTGTCTCTCTCTCTCTCTCTCTCTCAAGCGAGCAGGCAGGCAAGCGAGCTTGGGCGAAAAAGGAAACATAAGAGGGGTATTGATAAAGGATTTGATGTAGAGATAAGTTTCATAATACATAAGGAAGAAGGAAGTTAAAATGAAAGCCAGCCAAGAGTGTGTCTGACCTGAGGAGGGAGGCTAATTCTCAAGGGACAATATATTCTGGTGTGTTCTTACCTAATTGTATCTTTACAGGAATGAGTCAAGCTCGTACTGTCCCGTGTCTTGAACCATATTTATCGTACATATCCTTAAATTTGTGAATTGTTTTGGCACACACTATTTCATTCGGTACTGTATTCCATTGATCAATTGCTCTGTTTGGTAAACTGAATTTCCTTACGTCTTTATCACCTCTCTTCTTATGCAGTTTTTTGCAGTGTCCTCTTGCTGATGCTTCTCCATGTATTAAGTAATCATTTATGTCTATTTTCTCCTTCCCTGATATGCACTTATATAGCATTATCATGTCACCTCTTTTCCTTCGCTCCTGTAGTGTTGGTAGATTCAGTTTATTTAGTCTTTCTTCGTAGCTTAGGTCCCTTAAGCTTGGTATCCATCTTGTAGCGGTCCTTTGAACTTTTTCAATCTTGTCTATGTGCTTTTTGAGATGAGGACTCCAGACTACTGATGCATATTCCAGGGTTGGTCTAATGAATGATGTTATTATCCTTCTTAGCATGTCTTCATTTATGTATGTGAATGTGTGTGTGTGTGTGTGTGTGTGTGTGTGTGTGTTGTGTGTGCGCGTGTGTGCGCGCGCCCCTCTCTCACTATCATACTCCAGGACATGTACACTTTGTTCCACGTCAATAAAGTCATTATCGGTATATGCAATCCCTCCACGTATATTAATATATTTTGCTTACATTTTGTTGTGGTGTGTTTGGAGAGAGAGAGAGAGAGAGAGAGAGAGAGAGAGAGAGAGAGAGAGCAACATAGGGAAGAAAGGGTTAAGGAGTGGCAAGTATGGACAGGTGGATCTTGTGACCTGTGATTCCCTTCAGCCCTCCGTGACAATCCCCAGGGACGTGAGCGCAGTGTGAGCCTCAGAGAATGTTTGCCTTTGTTTCCTCTGTATTTTGCATCTTGACTCTTCACCTCACCTTCCAGCTGCTTTGTCTGCTTGTCCGACGGAATGCATTGCTTTTGGCTTGAGATGTATATTGTATGGCCATTCTAATGCTTTATTCTAAAATATAAACTTAGCAGACCTGCGTTCAATCGATCAAAAAAAAAAAAATCTTGACACAGGTGAACAATGTTTTCACAATGAGCGATGCTCCTGTTGGTGTTGGTTTAAGCCAGTTTATTCTCTCTCTCTCTCTCTCTCTCTCTCTCTCTCTCTCTACTATATATATATATATATATATATATATATATATATATATATATATATATGATCCATGTATATACTTTATGTATAAATAATCTGAATGCATGCATGTACGTCCTCTGGAGAGACGGGGTAGGGGTTGTGTGTGTGTGTGTGTGTGTGTGTGTGTGTGACCCTATAGAAACCGTACTCTCCCTACATACATGTCTCCTCCCAACATTTTCCCTCCTCCTTACCGATTTATTCTCCAAACGACTCATTACTATCCCCTGGTTGGCTTCCTATGTCATCATATCGTCATCGATTGCATGAGTAGAATATAGTAACGGAGCAGAAATAAATCGGTCAGGAAGAGGTGTTAGGAAGCTTCCTAACAGTAAAATACCCCCGCTAATACCAATACACCGGTCCTGTATGAGACAGCCCTAGCGTGGTACCTTATAGATGAAATTGATACAGTATTATAGATGTAACTTTTCCTTTTCAGTCTTTCCTATGAAATTTCCATATCAGTTATTCCATGCTACTTGGTGGTTTTTCTCACTTTTTCCTGCCAGTTTTAACTGGCGGGTTTGGAGGCGGGGTGAACCTTCTTGCTTTACTATCTTTACCCTTCAGCATGTAGAGTTAGATCTCGTAGTCATAGTCTATTCTGTAACAAACAGCCTCGAAAGGACGATAAGGTCTGTTGCTGTTTGCTTTCCTTTGTACTCCTTTGTGTATTCAGTATGGACGGTGGGTCTTAGTGCCAAAGTGGAGACATGTGGAGATGTATGATATGAAGGAGAGAGAGAGAGAGAGAGAGAGAGAGAGAGAGAGAGTTTTCTTTCTCGTCTTCCTCTCCAAAAAACGAGGCTATAAATGTGCAGAATCTCTCTCTCTCTCTCTCTCTCTCTCAGAGTTGTTGGTGGGAAGTTGTGCCGGAGATTAACATAAGAGAGGATAACTGCAGTAGGCCGGTTGGCCCATGCTAGGCAGCTCCTAGAAGAGTAACTGAACTACTAGAATGAGATAAGGATCGCAAAGAAGAAGGCTCTCCCCCGCCCTCCAAGACCCTCCAGCCGAAGCCGGCAGGAAAAAGTCAGAAAGAACACCACGCAGTATAGAAAAACTGGCGTGGACATTTTACAGGAAAGTGTGAAAGGAAAAAAAAAAGACTATTATAGTGTAACCTGAGAAGGGAAACGAATGACTTTTCAGGTTACACTGTGATAGTCTCTATTCTCCTTTCACACTTTCCTGTAAAATGTCCACGCCAGTTTTTCTATACGGCGTGATGTTCTTTCTGACTTTTTCCTGCCGGCTTCGGCTGGAGGGTTTGGATGGCGGGGGAGAGCCTTCTTCTTTGCTATCCTTATCTCATTCTAGTAGTTTAGTTACTCTTCTAGGAGCTGCCTAGCATGGGCCAACCGACCTACTGCAGTTATCCTCTCTTCTTATGTTCTTATTGTTATGAGATTTTTTTTCTATATCCACCCCTTATTTGTCATATGCTCATCTAGCCTATGCTTGAAACTCTCAATGGAAGAGGCAGCAACTACTTTACTAGGTAGCTTATTCCATTCATCTACTACTCTATTGCAAAACCAGTCTCTACCCTGTTCTTAACTAGCATTAGTAGGGCCACATTTGGACTGCTCAGTGCAGTTTTGGTGTCCTTGCTGTGGAGTGGATGTTGATTCGTTGGAAAATGTGCAGAGAGGAGTGACAGGAATGATGCATGACGTCCGGAACCTGTCATGTGGGGGCGGACTGAGGAAACTACTATGGAATCGCCCCCCAGGAGTGTGGGGGGGACTTGATTGAGGTGTTTGAGTGGATGAAGGGTGTAAATAGGGGAGATGTCGGCAGGGTGCTTGTGGTGAGCATACAGGATGGTACTGGAAATGGTTGTTTCAAGCTAGACAGGTTCCGTTTCGGTGGGGAAATAGGTAGAGGTTGTTTTGCTAATGGAGTGGTGGACGAGTGGAGTAGGCTACCTAGTGGAGTGGTTGCTGCCTCTTCCATTGAGAGTTTCAAGCATAGGCTAGATAAGCATATGACAAATAAGGGGTGGATATAGAAAAAAGAAAATCTTATAACCAATACTAATTCACAATTTTTCTTTTCAGGTTACACTATGATAGTCTCTATTCTCCTTTCGCACTTTCCTGTAAAATGTCCACGCCAGTTTTTCTATACGGCGTGGAGTTCTTTCTGACTTTTTCCTGCCGGCTTCGGCTGGAGGGTTTGGAGGGCGGGGGAGAGCCTTCTTCTTTGCTATCCTTATCTCATTCTTGTAGTTCAGTTACTCTTCTAGGAGCTGCCTAGCATGAGCCAACCGACCTACTGCAGTTGTCCTCTCTTCTTATGCTCTTATGTTCTTATGTACACACATACATGCATATAAATACGTGTATACATCCATACGTACACACAGGTAAAAATCAGGTGGAAAATTGACTAGTAAATATTTTTCTATTCCATCTATCCATACATACATACATAAACATACAGACATAAATCAACTCGATCTCTGTCTGCATCTGCGGTTTCTCTAATGCATCAGTCCTTACATAACCATCCAGCCTTCCATCTCTTCACCATCCATCAGATCAGCCACACACACACACACACACACACACACACACACACACACACACAAACTCGTCAATATCCTTCAACCCGCAATAAAACTCACATGTCGAGCAAACAGTTCAACCTCCTCCTTTGCGGTATTGAGAGAGAGAGAGAGAGAGAGAGATGCAATTTGGATTTTTTGGTATAAGATGGATTGTTCTTTCGTCTCTCTCTCTCTCTCTCTCAGTCAGTCCATATATCTATCTATCTATCTATCTGTGTATAACTATTTGTCTATTAATCTACCTTTCTTCATTGTTTCTCACTTCTTCCTTCTTCGTTTATACTCTGGCTATTTCTTAATTTTTTTCCCCTCCTCTCTTCCCTCCCCCTCTCCCTCCTCCATACCTCCCTCTCCCTCCCTTAATCCCTCTTGTTGTCTTAATCTCTCTCCTCCTCCTCCTTGGCCTCTCTCTCTCCTTCACTTTCTCCTTCCTTCCTTTCTCTTCATTCTTTTCTTTTCTTTTCGTCTCCCTCTTTCATCCATCCTTTCTTCCTTCGGTAATTTGGTTTGCTGTTCTCATTCGTCTCCATAATCTCTCTCTCTCTCTCTCTCTCTCTCTCTCTCTCTCTCTCTCTCATTATTCCATTCTCCATTTCTTTCTTTTTCTTCCATTCACCTCCTCCCAAACCTCCCTTTCTCACCTACCCTTCTCTCTCACACCCTTCCATTTCACCATCCCTCCATTTTGCCTCCTTCCCTCCACTACCCCTCCTTCCCTCCACTTCCTCCTCCTCTCCTTCCCTCCCCCCACCCTCCTAATCCCTCCCCCACCCGGTCAGTACCCAGAAATGAAAGGAATGTTACACAGACTCTATTTTCCTTTTGTGTACCTGAGATGTAAAGAAAAATGGGTGACAGGCCTAAACCATCAGAGAGAGAGAGAGAGAGAGAGAGAGAGAGAGAGAGACAAGTACCGTGAACCATTTAGCATTCACATAAGAAGAGAGGATAACTGCAGTAGGCCGGTTGGCCCCTGCTCGGCAGCTCCTAGAAGAGTAACTGAACTACTAGAATGAGATAAGGACAGCAAAGAAGAAGGCTCTCCCCCGCCCTCCAAACCCTCCAGCCGAAGCCGGCAGGAAAAAGTCAGAAAGAACACCACGCCGTATAGAAAAACTGGCGTGGACATTTTACAGGAAAGTGTGAAAGGAGAATAGAGACTATCACAGTGTAACCTGAAAAGGGAAAATTATGAATTAGTATTGGTTATAAGATTTTCTTTTTTCTATATCCACCCCTTATTAGTCATATGCTTATCTAGCCTATGCTTGAAACTCTCAATGGAAGAGGCAGCAACTACTTTACTAGGTAGCTTATTCCATTCGTCTACTACTCTATTACCAAACCAATTTCTACCTATTTCCTTACTGAAACGGAATTTGTCTAGTTTGAAACCATTATTTCTAGTTCTATCCTGTATGCTCACCTTAAGTACCTCGCTAATATCGCCCTTATTTATACCCTTCATCCACTTACACACCTCAATTAAGTCTCCCCTTACTCTACGCCTCTCTAGCGAATGCAGACTTAGTCTTTTCAGTCTGTCTTCATATGACAGGTTCCGGACGTCATGTATCATTTTTGTCATTCTTCTCTGTACATTTTCTAACGAATTAATATCCATTCTATAGTAAGGACACCAAAATTGTACTGCGTAGTCTAAATGTGGCCTTACTAATGCTAGATAAAGTTTCAGTATTACTTTAGATGATCTATGTGGCCTTACTAATGCTAGATAAAGTTTCATTATTATTTTAGATGATCTATTTCATTATTACTTTAGATGATCTATTTAATTATTACTTTAGACCCGACCACCACCACCCCCACTGTCCTAATCCCGGAGTTTAAACGTAGATAAGACCTCATTTGACCTTTGTTACGCCTCCACTGACCTTTGTTCCGCCTGAGACGCTGAAAGGGACGCTGTAGGAGGGCAAGATTTATAGGGGGGGTGAAGCGAAAATGACCCTAGGGAAGACAAATTACTTGGAGGTGAAAAGACTGAAGGTGTTGAGATTGTAAAGTTTTGAGAGAGAGAGAGAGAGAGAGAGAGAGAGAGAGAGAGAGAGAACATGACCAATTCAGAGAAACAGATAAAAGAAATACTGGGTTAACAGAGAGAGAGAGAGGGGGGGGGAGAGAGAGAGAGAGAGAAGGTCATTGGTGTGGACGTGAAAACAAACAATGAGTGTGAAGTGGTGGACCTTATCTGGGGCCTCATCTGTGTGTGTGTGTGTGTGTGTGTGTGTGTGTGTGTGTGTGTGTGAGAGAGAGAGAGAGAGAGACAGAGACAGAGAGACAGAGGGAGAGAGACAGACATACAGACAGACAGACAGACAGAGAATTAAGCAGTAAAATCTAAACAAATACTTTAATAATAATAATAATAATAATAATAATGCGTTTAAGTCTTTCAGCTAGATTTGTAAAAGTATGTAGCGCTTTATGTATTTATGTAGCGGGTTTGTTTCTCCATAAATCCCATTACTGTAAATTAACGTTGATATTGTTGTAGTAATATTATTTTGGCAACTCACAAGGGAATATTATTATTGCTTAGGATATTCGCACATATTTGTAGACGCACACGTATACACACAAAGGCGTACACACAGGCATATTGTAATAGTGTACATATGATGAATTACACATACATTTTCTTCACACACACACACACACACACACACACACACACACACGCACAGGTAAAACAGGTGAGGTAGGCAAGGTACACGTGGGTTATCAGGTAAATCTCAGGGGCGGTCTTCCTCCCCTGGGGTGTTGCGTGGGGGGAGGCCCTGGGGGTGTTTGGAAGGGGGTAGTTGAGAAGGAAGGAGGGATAGAGAGGGAGGGGGGAGGACAGAGGTGAAGTGGAGGGAGTGGAAGACAAAATGGGAGGTAGAGGTGGGGAGGAAGCTAGGGAAGGGAAGTGGGGAGAGATTGTGTGGGAGAGAGAGAAGGAGAAAATGTTATAGAACTACAGATAGATATATAGACAGATAGGTAGACATGGATAGGTAGATGGATAGATAGATAGGTTTAAAAATAGCTAGATAGATAAATAAATATAGATATTAATAGACAGCCTGGAGCACTATAATCACATGGGGTTCAGCCTCACACCTTACCTCACACCTGCCTCCACCCCACCCCACCCCACCCCACCCCCGGGAATACCTCTCATTAACACCTCGCCTCACCTCTTGTGGGACTACCTTTCTGACTGACACCTTTTGTTTTGAGAAAGCAGTAGTTTAACTTAGCTGATCCTCAATGATTTTCAGTCTTAAGTACAGTCGTCCTCTGCCACTGAGCTATGACAATTACTGTATGCTGAGAATGAACAAAAATCTTTATGGATTTAAAGTGTGAACTACACACTATACTTTTGTTGCCTTAACTTGGCCTAGGTTTTTGTCTTTTTGCAGCTTATATCACACAGTTCAGTGGCAGAAAAATACAGTGCAGTGGCTTTGCATCCTTTTCATAGCACTTCATATCTTCTTTGCTATCCTTATATCATTCTAGTAGTTCAGTTACTCTTCTAGGAGCTGCCTAGCATGGGCCAACCGGCCTACTGCAGTTATCCTCTCTTCTTATGTTCTTATAACGGAATTTTTCCAGTTTGAAACCATTACTTCTAGTTCTATCCTGTATGCCCACTTTAGGTTCTGTACCTTGCTAATATCTCCTTTACTTATTCCCTTCCTCCACTTAAACACCTCAATTAAGTCTCCCAATACTCTACGTCTTCCTAGTCGGTGCAAATTTAGTCTCTTTAGTCTGTCTTCATGTGGCAGGTTCCGAACATCATGTATCATTTTTGTCATTATTCTCTGTACGTTTTCAAGCGATTTTATATCCATTCAATAGTACGGACACCAAAATTGCACGGCGTGGTCTAAATGTGGCCTTATTAATGCTAAATAAAGATGCAAAATTGCTCCTCGAAAGAAATCGTAGGAGCCTATTTGCTTTATTTCTAGCATCAATACACTACTGCCTAGGTTGAGGTCTTACTAACCATAACTCCTAGATCTCTCTCGCATTCCGATTTACTAATTACTTTGTTATCTAAGTTGTATGTAGTATCTCCCATGGTCTTGCCTACGTTCAGTACTGTACAGTTTTCAAAATCTGACAGTCTGAAATTACCCACAAAATTTGTACAAGTGGCACCATTGGATTGTCAAGGCCAACGTCAGTCGTCATCGTCGCGCGAGGGCAGCACATACAAGGTTGACTCCACGTTGCTTGCCTGTCACCATCACGCGAGGCTGATGCAGTGACATAAGAACATATTATATTATAGAGGCGTCTAGAGCCACAGGGGCATCCCCACCAATATACTGGTTTTGAGTTAGGTAGGGGAGGCAACAGCCTTAACCCTCTTCTCAGTGACAGCACTGGTTGCCATACAAGATTCGGCCTTCTGGACAGTTGTAGAGGGGCTCAAATTCACGTGGGTTTGTCCATGCTGCCGGGCGAACAAATCAGAGCAGGCAGGCATCTAAGCCACACAGCCCAAACCAATTACGTATTGGATTTTTACCCCATTTATCGTGGATTATTGGTGACAAGATGAGCTGTTGTTATTGGAGTTGAAGGGGGGGTGACAAGATGAGTTCATCACATAGTTACAGTGAGGAGGTGGTGCCTATAACCTCTCGTAAGTGTCAGAAGTGTGTGGAGAAGTGGAAAAAGGTAGAAAGGAAGAGGAAAAGAGAATGGTGAGGGGCGAGAGCGGGAGGGGGCGTGGCACCGAGGAGGCAGAGTTGGATGTCGTTCTCCTAGATGACGACCCCACCATTTAACCCCCCACTACCCCTTCTCAATTTACTTAAGCACTACACTACTTTTTTTTTTTTTTAGTGTTATTTCAATCTATTATGGTAGAGGAAAAATAATAACTGCATTGATTACAGTTTTAGTCGTCAAAAACGTGAAATTACAGTAATAATTATTCGTTTATTAATATTAAGTGAACTGGAATCTTCAGTTAATAAAGTTTTGTACATTAATACATTCGTTGATGTTTTTTCTGCTGTTTTTTAAATCCCTACAATATGTTATTATGTCCACTTATAAATTGGGGGTTTGGTTTACTGCCTATTTTGTGGTTACGGTTATTATTGTTTTGTTTTTTTGGCTTTACATGTAGAGCATAGGCGCTGATGATCATTTTGATGTATAAAAGGTTTGTTTATTGCCTTCTGGTTATGACGTTGCCATAAACACAACTTTAAACCGTCATAACTCAAAAGTTCATTTTGGCGCCGATGCCCCTTTGGTTCTAGACGCCTCTGCTGATTATTAAGAAGAGAGGATAACTGCAGTAGGCCGGTTGGCCCATGCTAGGCAGCTCCTAGAAGAGTAACTGAACTACTAGAATGAGATAAGGATAGCAAAGAAGAAGGCTCTCCCCCGCCCTCCAAACTCTCCAGCCGAAGCCGGCAGGAAAAAGTCAGAAAGAACACCACGCCGTATAGAAAAACTGGCGTGGACATTTTACAGGAAAGTGTGAAAGGAGAATAGAGGCTCCACCTCTCTCTCTCTCTCTCTCTCTCTCTCTCTCTTCTTTGATTTACTGGTGGTACAGTTACGGCCATATTCTTAAAAATAATTCCTTCCCTAAACTTTTCCTTCCCTGCGAATGATTTTCCTTTCCCTTCAGTATGCGTAAAGATTTCCTTGGAAGGGAAGGAAAAATGTTCAGGTTGGTAGCCGTGTTAAACTAAAATGACCCATCCTGCTGATATTTGGTATGATGGAGCGTTAAATTTATAAACTAATACATCAAAACACGCATATCTCGTGCTGGATAATGAAAGCACAACACATTTGAGACGTGGGAGGTGGCCACCACATCTACAGTATACTGTTGGTTTGTATTCAGCCATAAATGCCATTCTGGCCAACACCGCAGCGTGTTCACTCCTCAAGACATTTTGATAAATTATATTCAAGGAATATTATTACGCTTAATGTTGTTATTAAAGTCGCACCAATTTAAAACTAAGGTTTGGGTGGGGTCTGGCGCTGGGTGCAGCTATGCCATACTTCCTAAACGAGCGATGAGTATATTCTGTTATATATGTAATAGGCATCACAGATAGGTACACACATACTAATACAATATACGCGTAAGTATTCTAGCATATCAAAGGAAGGTAAAATTGTAATGCATATGGCTCTTGTACATCAATAAAGAAACGTGGCATACATATTTTACAGTGGTGCTGAAAAAAATGTAGTTACTTTTACCGACTTTCACGGTAGTTCTAAGTTGGGGAAGTAATGTAACAATTACGTTTATAATATAATTTGAAGGAATCAGTAGAACATACGCTATTTTCTTAATAGAAATAAGTTAAAACACGAGCGGCAACATCCAGGCCCATACTGGGAATCATAAATTATATGAGAGAGAATGCGATTTTTAAATTCATTATTTTGGTTATATTTATAACTTAAATTAGATTGTCTTTACACACACACACACACATACACAAACACACACACAAACACACACACACACGGAAGTGGGTGGTCATGTCAGTGGTACCATTGGATTGTCAAGGCCAACATGAGTCGTCATCGCCGCGCGAGGGCAGCACATACAAGGATGACTCCACGCTGCTTGCCTGTCACCATCACGCGAGGCTGATGCAGTGACATCGTGATTTTCAACACGTCGAGCCTCAGTGTCGCTCTTGTAAGAGTAGGGTGTACATCTCCGACGGTTAGCCCATGGCGCCTAGCCGTCTACACTCGCATGATCGCATCTGCCTTATCAACGGTTTCTTTACCCCCTCCCTCGCCCTCAGTCACCAAATGTCAGGCGGGGAGAGAGGATTATTGAGAGGAGCATGTGTAGTTAAAAGGAAAGACAGACTGACAAATGAGGAAGTGCAGGAGCGTTGTGGTGTTAATGTGAACGTGATAGAAAGCGTTAGGAGAAAATACACTGAGGTGGTTTGGCCATGTGGAGAGGATGGAGAGCGAGAGACAAGCGAGCAGAGTGTATGTGAGTGAGGTGGAGGGGGGGAGGGGAGGCCTAAGATGAGATGGAAGGATGGGATGGAGGTATGTGAGAGAGAGGGGGGTGAGCCAGTGGCGTATCCAGGAAATTTGCCAGGGGGGGCAAACTATCAAATTTTCCTAGATTTGATGTTTTATGTCATCAGAAATAAATTGACATCATTACTGTCGCATTTGTTCCAATGTCTTAAAGAAAAACTATCTTTTCCCCACATATTGACAGCTTTCTTGAAGTTACTTTAAGTTAATAGCTAATAATGCTTTCAGAGGACAAGTATGTAAAAACACTCAGTACATAATGTTACCAGAGGTGTACTATTTCATTAGAGAGAAAATGGAAACACCAGCAATATATTAGAAGGCCCTGGAGTTGCCCTAGCAAAGACATCTCCGTCACTAGTATCCTTGGTCATCAGGGTACTCTCGTAGATGGTAGTATTATCGATACCTGCATGCTAACTTCCCTCCGTTCTACCTCAAAATATTTTTTTTTCTCGGTACCACAAATTTCTTAAGCACTTTTAGTACTGAAAAAATGACTGTCAACGCTATACTCTTGGTGCATCATTTACCTGTTATCTCTATCTCTCTGTGCATATAAGGAATTACAGCTATTTTGCGTAATAACCTATGAAATTATAATGAATTATACCACACATCGGCACAGTAAGTACCATACGAGATGCAATGGCGTCCATACTATCTGTTTATGTTCGGAAATAAACCCTGTATTTTGATTGGCTGCTGGAAGAAAAATAGCGGAATGGATGGGCCAATGAAAACTCGAGATCTGGCGTGAGTGTCCCGAACACACACACTTTCCCACATTCGTATCGTTTTTTTCTATTTTCCTTTGCGGTTCTCTCTCTCTCTCTCTCTCTCTCTCTCTCTCTCTCTCTCTCTCTCTCCACTTAGCACATATGCATAAATTCAAACCCGCTGCTGCAGCCACCCCCAGTCTGGTATTCTGTTTTGCACTACTGTTGTGGTGGTAGGCAGTAGAAATTCTGTTTTCCACTACTTATTCTTTTAGTTTGATTCTCACTGGCTCAGGCATCAGGGGTGGTGCATACGTCAAGACTGACCTAAGTAAAAATACATCTGCTGGGATTAAACTGTCTTAATCCTTGACTCAGGTGACCACGCCACCTGCCCCTCTCAGCAGGGAATGATTTTTATATCACCTGAACTGTACTGTGATGCATTGAAAGGATTTTTCCATTAAGGAAAAAAAAAAGGCGTAGAGCTATTCATTTTGAAAATTCTCATCTAGAAAAGTGGGGGGACAAAAGATACTGTCCCCCAGGCTCCAAAAAGTGTGGGGGGGGGGGGATTTAGGCGTCTGGCAATAGATAGATAGATAGATTTTCCATTATGTGCTTGAAATGCAACTTGTGGGGGAGCCATTAGACTTACCAGATTATCGGCTTTATCGGATCGGGCTTCCCCCATCCCCCCACATTGATCTGGTGTAGAGACGGTCTGCTGTACAGTCATGGACAGGGAAACCTGGACAGATGAGGCGAGGCAAATGTCAGATTTTCTCATTTCCCCCAGCCTGTCCTTCAGTCTTCGTTCACGACTCCTTTCCCCCACCCTCCCACCTCCCATCCAGTTAATCCCATCCCTCCCTCATCCCTGAGTCACTCAGTACTCTCTCTCTCTCTCTCTCTCTCTCTCTCTCAAAGGTTCTGTAAGGTGAATAATAACGTCAATGCAAAGTATACGTTTACTGATATAATTATTATAAAATAAATAAAGCATGTTAGTATAAAATAAATAAAGCATTTTAACACATTTAAAGATAACTGCAATTCGCGGGTAGACAAATGTAGCCAGCTTTTAAGCGGCGTCAGCATACACTCTGCCTCTCAACATTTGCTTTTCTCCTTTCTTCTCTCCCTTCCTCATCTACTCGGTCTGTCTGTCTATCTGTCTCAGTGTCTGATTTCCTCCTTTCTTCTGTCCCTGTTACTTTCTCTTAACACCTTCCCTTATGTTCTTATATGCGTCTCTCTCTCTCTCTCTCTCTCTCTCTCTCTCTCTCTCTCTCTCTCTGTCAGTATCGAACCCAACTTCCTTTATTGCCATTTTCCAATCACTTCTTGCAGGCGGTTTGGCACAGAGCTGACATGATTATTATTTATCCGTCTGCTTATCTATTCCTACCTATCTGTCTGCCTGTGTTTTTCTGTCAATCGATTTACGTATATATATATATATATATATATATATATATATATATATATATGAAGAGAGCATTGGATGTGAGAGGGATGTTTGTAGAGCAAGGAAGAGTGGCTGTGCGTGATAGAAATGAATGGCGAGAAATTGTGAATGAATAAATGATGACGCAGCCTTGGGGGGATATTCTCCTACATTTGTCTGATCAGCTGATCAGGCAGATGCGGGTAAAGGGATGGGTCTATTATGATGTGGCAGGTGTAAACCAGCTCTGCTGTAGGGCCTTGCTGTGGATGTCACTGATTGCACGGCGCAATTGTCCCTTGTGCGGTGTGGTGCGGTGAGGAATTGTCCCTTCCCCTTGGGGCTAAGATGCGAATGACCGTGTTAGAGTGGATGAGTAAGTGTCGACCTGTCTCGGCTACCCCACTTTCCTTGGGGGAAGCAGCCTGGGTATATATATATATATATATATATATATATATATATATATATATATATATATATATGTGTGTGTGTGTGTGTGTGTGTGTGTGTGTGTGCCTTATAATAGTCAAAATGACCTGAGTAGGTTATTCCTTGGGGATTAGGAGCCATTCCTCACCTCACCTGTCCTCACTCCCTACATCCACCCCTCCCCTTCTTTCTTTCTCTCTCTCTCTCTCTCTCTCTCTCTCTCTCTCTCTCTATTTGCCTCTCATATACAGTATATATAGATAGATAGATAGATATAGATAGATAGATAGATATAGATATAGATATAGATAAATAGACATATAAATAGATAGTTAAATCGATCTACTGAAAAACAGCCAGATAGATATAGGTAGAAATAGACAAGTAGACGGATAGATAGTTTGTGTGTGTGTGTGTGTAATTCACCGGGTCGGTCAGGATCACTTGATGGTCGTGATCGTCAGCTTTTACCCTCCCGGAAGGGAGCTGAGAGCTCATATAGTCCGATCTAAGGGCAAGGCTGTGACCTTCACACACGCACACACCCGTCCCCTTGCTCAAGGGGGACAGTAACCACCCACTTCGTCAGTGAAACTTTTTCGCAACCTGAGGGAGGCGCGAACTCTCGTCCACCAGTTGGCAAGCGAGAGCGTTACCACTGCACCAGCGAGGTGTGTGTGTGTGTGTGTGTGTGGCCCTGGGAAAATGACAGTTCCACAAGGTGACGTCTCTATAGTCTGACAGATCGAAACGTAGGGTTTTGGTGGAGTCACCCCCTCCCTGCACTGTTGCCACGTTTCCGAGCTGACCTCTCCATCAGCGATGACCTTGACACTGTTTCCCTCTTGTGATCTCCGTTTTTCTAATACCCCCTATACCCCTGCCACCAACACCCCCTATACCCCTACCCCCAACAACACCCCCATCAACAACACCCGCTATACCTCCACCACCAACACCTCCTATAAATATAGACCCCCACCATCAACACCTGTATAATAATTAGCCGTTGATAATTGCTATACTTTTATTGAGAGCATACATTCTACCCTATTGCTCAAACTCCCTAATCTTACAATCCCATCTGTCTTAATCCTTCCCACTGCCTTCGTTCCTAAATCCCTTAATTGATCTATTTTTAACCTAAGTGTCCCCACACCTTTTAAACCATTTACCTCTCTGTCACTATTCTCCACCATATGTATCAACTTGTATTATATTGTGTATAGAACTTTCATACTGTATGCTGTACTACTGTATAATGTATAAGAATACCCACTGTTTAGTGGAAATAAAGTTTTATTATTATTATTATTATTATTATTATTTCTCTCTCTCTCTCTCTCTCTCTCTCTCTCTCTCTCTCTCGCTAGATTTTGTTATGTGTCATCCATGGTTTTTTACTTCCATTTTTATGTATGGATTATAATTTTGACTTTATTTCCGCACCACCCTTGAGGTAAAAGTCACGGCGCGTTTTTTTTATAGAGGTTTCCCAAATAGGCCTAAATCCTGTAGGGGGTTGGTGACCTCCCACAGCGTACACACAAACACGTGTCGCGTGAGTGCTGCCACCCCAGAGCTGTTTGATATATTTATTTTAATTATGAAAGGATCGCCTCTTCCCACTTTTATCCCTTCAAATTTTCTTGCAATTATACTTGCTAAATTAATTAGCAATGTTAGAAGTGTTGGGGAAGTAAATAATAATTAGAATATTTTTAGAGCAACACTGCCAAATTTTTATGCCACGTTTCTCTATTATCGTATAATATAGTATGCAGAATAGTTTTATTCTTCCTTGATACATGTCAGCACTTTCATTACAGTTATATTAGTATGAGTTATGTTTATGTATCATTCCTACTACACAAACCACAGGCGTTATACATCGTAGGGTTAGGAAACATGGCAATAGTGTAGGGAGGGGGTGACTCCACCCAAACCCTATGTTACGAGGAGGAACACTATAGAGGTGGAAAATCAACCGTGCTTTGTCAACCTTTTTTAATTTTCATCTATGTGTGAATTGGAAATGTCAGATTCCTGGCCAGATATAAGGAGCCTGCACTGGATGTATATCTCATTCAGTTCGCACTCCAGTTGTTGTAGACGATACTGATCGAGAGAGAGAGAGAGAGAGAGGAAGGCAAATGTTGAGAGGCAGAGTGTATGCAGACGCAAGCTTAAAAGCTGGCTACATTTGTCTAACCTCGAACTGTAGTTATCTTTAAATGTGTTATAATGCTTTGTTTATTTTATAATATGTTTTATTTATTTTATAATAATTATATCAATAAAATCATACTTTGCACTGACATTATCATTCACCCTACAGAACCTCAGAGAGAGAGAGAGAGAGAGAGAGAGAGAGAGAGAGAGGCATATAGACATGAGGGAAGGTGTTAAGAGAAAGTAACAGGGATAGAAGAAAGGAGGAAATCAGATACTGAGACAGAGAGACAGACAGACCGAGTAGATGAGGAAGGGAGAGAAGAAAGGAGAAAAGCAAATGTTGAGAGGCAGAGTGTATGCTGACGCCGCTTAAAAGCTGGCTACATTTGTCTACCCGCGAATTGCAGTTATCTTTATATGTGTTAAAATGCTTTATTTATTTTATACTAATGGAGTTTCTGTACCTCTTGAGGTGAGGCACAGAGAATCTTGATGTTGTTTGAGTTGTCAAAGCGAACAATGTGGGTGGCGTGAATGTCGTTTTTCAGGGACAGTTCAGTCATGAGGTCATCATCGGTGTGTCTGACAACATATTTGGTAACATTTCGGGCAATTATTGTGCAGGCAGCTTTTAGCTCAGGAGTTGAGATCAGTTCATATCCAGCCTGGGAGTATTTGGGCAGGTTACTGGGGGAGAGGTATGAATCTAGATGAGCCTGAGAGGCCAAGGTGATCTTAATGATTTTGTCTTTCCCACTTGAAAAAAGGTTAACAAAGGGAGTTTCAGTGATGCAAAAAAAGGTCTGGCCAGGGTCTGAAGGCAGGGAGGGGAGGGTACATTTAAACTTAACTGAGAAAGCCATCATTAGTCAAGGGGGAGGGAGGGGGAGTGTGTAGCGCATGACGTTAATAAAAAAGAGGGGGAAGAAAACCAATCACCACACTTTTGCACAGATCCAGGGGTGCAATGGGTGTGCAGGATGAGGTGTTGGCGCCGTTACCCTGATCACGAAACTTGTTGTGAGAGCAGGGTGGTTCCAGATTGTTAGCACCGTAGTCCCAGCCAATCTATCACCAGCAAGATGGGAAGGAAGTAGGAGAGCAAAAAGGCTGAGTCTCCCTGGTGCACGGCTATAGCTCCTGGACCCCCGGCTACTGTTATGTCCGTGGCCCCAACAAGGTAGTGGGGGGGTCCAGGAAGTATCTCCGAATTCACAAAAGAGCAGGGGTTAGTAATAACAGAGAAATTAGAAGAAGACAGGAAAAGAAAAGAGGTAGGAGGAATGATGTGGGTGAAGTTTATTAATGAGGTGATGAATGGGTGAAGTTTATTTAATGAGGTGATGAGTGGGTGGGTAGCACATGCCGAAAAAGTCGTTAGGCAGCTTTGATGAAGGCAGGGAGTCACAGAGTGAGAGCTGAGGAGCGAGCGGGCGAGACACGCGTGCATCTAGCTAGGCGTCGTTTATAATCTATTACACTCCTCCTGTTGGTGATCTGTCAATAGCACGTTTGTAGCTTCCGACCTCCCTCGTGCAAGGCTTTTTACTGCTGATTACACACACCATATTGGGAGTCGTACACGTCCTGTCTGATTATACAATGACAACTCTCTCAAATCATTCATGGTCTTCTCATAGCCTTCATCAGCCTCTGAACCACGTAGTCTCGTCTTCTTATACTGTAGCACTTCTCATAGTCCTCATCAGCCTCCGAACTACGTATCTAAGCCTTTATTACTGTTACCCTGTGTTCTTTTTTTCGCTATTCGTTTTTTTCAATTTTTCTGGCCCCATTCTGCCTTAATGCGCTTTGTTTCAGTCTCTGCTCTTTATCTCATTCTCTGTTCTTTTTGCTTTTATTCGCTGCTCTTTTTCTCTTATCGAGAAATATTATACTGACGAGGAAGAAAGAGGGGAGGAAAGTTAACTAAATTTAATGCTTCAGTTCCTTTACTTTCCCCTGAAACATGAGTTTTCTTATATTTATAATTATCGTCCGATAGGGAATCCAAAAAATACAAGTTGAAAGATGTGTTTATCATTATTATTATTATTATTATTATTATTAAAGTGAATGCAATAAGTGGAGCATGAAGTGTGCGAGCATTATAAGCTGGAGACAGCCCTTACATGGAGGCAACGCAAGAACAAGACGGAGAGAAAAAAAACGAAAAGACAATGATCAGTAGAAAGATTCGTCGAAGTTACATAAGGCTCCCCTCTATTTTATGGGAGTTTTCTTTGTTGCAAGCCCCGCCCCCAATGCGGCGCCCATCAGTCTGCCTCTACCTATAACCCCCCCCCCATGCCCAGTCAGTCATGGCGCGGTGCAGCAGCGGTAGCAGCAACATCTCCTCCTCTCTCCAGCATGGCCTCTACTTCTGCCACAGCTCGCGACCCGTTGAGGGGGGCTGACCTGGCAGCAGAGCCTGAGGGAGAAGAGCAGACCACCACCATCACTGGCACCGTGAAGTGGTACAGCATCAGGGCGAAGTACGGATTCATCCGGCGCCAGGATTCTGGCGCCGATGTATTTGTACATCGCTCAGGGATCGCTGCTACCTCTTCTCGGCGCCACTCGCCCTTGTTACGCCAGGGTGAGACAGTGGAGTTCCACATTCTCCAGACACCGAAGGGTCCCGACCGGGGGGTGCAGCTGTGCAAGGCTCTGCCTATGCACAGCGGCGCCCCACGGCCCGGGGGCGGCGGCCTGGGGATCCCCGATGTCCTGGGGATGTGGACACCATTGTCGCCATGTGCATCGCGACGGCGAAGGCTTTCTGTGGCGATGACAAGGCAGCTATGCTCGTTCTACTCCCTCAAATCTTTGAGAAGAACGGGCTGCCACGCCTTGTCATCCCTCAGAGCTTCGCTCGTGATGCACGGCCATTCCCGCGTCAGGAGCATCACACCACAACGCTGCAGCCTCCTAGACCCCGCACAACACCGCGGAAGAGGCTGCAGCTCGACGCTTCCCTAAACAGGGCAACTGCCGCCTCCTGCTCTACCTCTGCCCCGCCCATGGACACCGACACCGCCGACGATCACCGCCCGCCGTCAGCAGCTGAGGGAAGGGTCGCCTCTCCTGTCTTTTCCATCATACAGGAAGAAAGCGACCACACCTCCCCCTTACCACCTGATGCTGTCGTGAACCTCCAGGCCACCGAGGAGGCATGTACCTCTCCCTCCCCACCACCGACATCGAACAAGAAGAGGTAGAGGAAGAAACAGCCTAAACCACCGCCACCTGCCGAGATAAATCCTGAAGGCACTACTCCACACGCTTCTGAACCTGACCTCAGCTATAACGACACCCTCAGCAAGGCAGAAATTTCCAACATCGTAAAGTCGGCCTTTAATCCCGACATTCTCCTAGGCCGTCTAAAACAGACAGACGTATCCTTATTTTCCAAACTAACCAGCCCCAGCAGTTCCTCGTAGAGGCTGCTCCACTGACATCTCTGATAACTGTGGCTGGCTCTCCACCCTGAGCCCGGGTCCATTTTCATAATAAAATGGACGAATCTCAACAACAACAACGCACACCCCCCCTACACACATCTACACGCAAGCTAATCAGTTTCCACATCTTAAAGTTGTACAAACCTACCTACGTGCAAGATATACAAGGAAAGTTATTACGAAAATGGTTATGGTCATCATCTTGCTCGTTCACTGGCGAGTTTCCTTAATTGGCCTCTGTGTGTGGTTTATGGCTTCTCTCTAGACTTGAAGGACTTGTATCTCAGTACTTGAAGCTTATTGATTCCTTGTTTTTTATACTGTGATAATTATAGGTCTTTCACAATAACCTGGACCATTATTTTCGTCCTTCATACATATATCTCCTGGTTCATTTTCTCGTCCTTCATACATAAATCTGCCACCCATTTCTGTATTACCTTCACCTTCACTTGGTAGATTTTTGTCCTGTATACCTACTTCGACCATCCATTTCTACTGTACACTCACTTTAAGCTGGTCCAAATTTACGTCTTCCATACAAACTACACTTATCAATCAATCAGTCAGTCAGACAATCAGTCTAACTGTCTACCTGTCTGTCACCAGATGCCTTAATCCCGTCAGGGGTGACCACAAATGAATCACCTCCATGTCACCCTTTCCTCCTCCATATGGCGACCTTCTCTGCAACTCACGCCCCCTTTTCTCACCTCAACCCTTCCTCTCTAACTTCACTCCCCTCCACAGTTTCTCGTATTGAAATAGATAGTTTTCTGACCTGAAGTTTCCTTGTCTTGCTTCACTCCTATCCAAAGGCCTCTCGTATTGAAATAGGAATCCTCTCATCTCAAGCCCTCTCCTACTTCTCTCGTCTCCAAAGTCTCTCATATTAAAGGCGATACACTTTCTTAGTATTCTGGTCCACCTCGGTCTCTTAAATTGGTCTCGGGTCCTCAAGGCACAATCAAAAGCTGTAGGTGTTTCGTCTGGGCAATAAAACGATTTCTTTGAGACTTCCAGTTTATTGGCTGTAAAATCTACCGTTCTTGAGTTTTCGGTGATATAACACATTTTGTGTTCTGGCATGATATATAAGTTAATTGTGCATCTTTTTTTTTTTCTTTTGAGAGAGAGAGAGAGTGAGTGGGTGAGTGAGTGTGTGCGTGCGTGCGTCCTTTACCGCAGCATTTTGTAAGTAGAAAATGGAAAACTTTGACCAGTTCCCTTTCGCTACCTCAGTCCATGTAATAAGATGCTGGAATTTCCTATCAGCAAAAGGCATGGTATCACTTTTCTCTCATGTCATCTCAGTTTATATTTTTATTTTTATATTTTCCTTTTCCCTACTTTCATTTATTCTTTCCCCCATTTATATCCTCCACACTCCTACCTTCATTAATTCTTTTCCTCATTGTAATTTCCCTTATCATGCAAATCACTTAGGATCCTCGCAAGCCTGTACTTAGAGCCGGTAGCATCAGTGGTTATAATCATTCCAAGCAGGAAAATTGTACACTTGAAATACACAGCCTCTTCGACTTATGGTCCTCCTCATCACAAAGGGTGAGGCATAAGTCTGTAGGCATATGGAAAGGACACATCTGAGGTTATCCTGTGTGTGTGTGTGTGTGTGTGTGTGTGTGTGTGTGTGTGTGTTCGTTATCGTGTTCGTGTTCTTGAGGCAGTTCTGCTTCGTCACCAAACTAGCTCCCGTAACATCACTAACCAACACCGATGACTGGCACCTCAAATCACTAGCTCCCTCGACCAGTGCCCAGTTATCAAGCCTCTTCCCCTGTATGTTGCTGAGAGGAGAATTGGGTGATATTTTTATAGCCTCGTGACTGACTTGAGATACCACAGTACTCGTTACCAACAGTGTATCAGGCGCCTTGGTCATAATTCTTAGTCCTTTCGAAGAGATTACATTTAAACGATTCAGTTTAGGTTTAGGATGGATTAACTTGCCTACCTGCGTACCTGCCTGCGTGCCTGCCTGTCTGCCTACCTAATTACCTACCCACTTACCTGTGTGTCCCTGCGTGCCTGCCTGTCTTCCTACCTACCTACCTACCTACCTACCTGTCTACACACACACACACACACACACACAAAGGCTAGGGAGACATGTTTAAGGCTATTTAGTGATGAGATGAACCCCGTGATAAAACTAGCAAGGTTTTGTTTGGTGAGTCCTGCCCTCTGTTTCTCCAACCCACAAACCTGTTTATTTATTTCCATATTAAGACAAACCCCCCATTTACCATATAATTATCGAAGTTCCTATTTATTCTCTTAGTTATTATTTATCTTCTATCTTAATTATCCATAGACTACCCCAGAGCTGTCTCATTATTACCATACTAATCAGATCCATCTCTTTCTCAGACACTCTTTCTCAGTGTAATTATTTATCCCAAAACCAATTTATTGTCAAGCTCAGCTAAACCCACCTTTATGTGTTAGTTTTATGTTTTTCCTTTTTAATATTAACTTGCCTTATTGTGAAACGTTTGGTGGTTATATAAGTGAAGACAAAGGATTAAGTAAGCAGTCCTAAACTCTGGTTGAGACAGAGAACGTTGATAAGGCAAAAGAATGATTATAAATGTATGTCGACCCAGCATCCTAGCCGCCAATTCTCCAAGTCTAGAGAGAGGGCCGAGGGAGCGCAGTGGTGAATGGAGTCAGTGTGGACCGTGAGTGAGCTAAGAGAGGACGGACGCCCCTGTCACTCCCTCCAGGGACAGAGTGTCGCGGCTGTGTTAGTGGTTCGGTTCCTTACTCTCCTGCAGAAGTCTCACCTCGAAGCCTCCTTCCCCTCGTTCACAAGTCTCAAAAGCCTCCTTGAGCACCTACAGCAGTATTTTTCCCCTCCTGCAAAAGTCTCAAAAGCTTCCTTGAGCACCTACAAGTCTCATTCAGTGGCCTACTCCTCCTCCAGAAGTCTCAAAAACCTCCTTCACCCCCCTGAAGAAGTCTCACCCAGTCCCCTTCCCTCCTGCAGAGGTCCCAGCTCAAAGCCTTATGGTTTACATGCAGTGTATTTTTCTGGAATAGAACAGTGAATTGACCTAACATTTTCTGAGTGTCGATGATCCTGTTAGCTCCGTGATAATGAGGGACGGCATCAGTGCTTAGGACGATTGTGTGATACCATTCCGGCAGAAGTAACTAAAACTCCATTAGTATATTTCTTTACAACGAAGCATCTTTAGGCTGGTTGGGAAGGTTGCAGAGAACCTTCAAGACACAGGAGGTTCACCTGAGAGGATAAATACGATTCCGGCAGATATAAGGACAAGACATAATTTTTTTCGCTACGACAAGAGTACAAGCCTTCAAGCTGGTTGAGAAGGTAGCAGAGAACCTTCCAAATAGAGGAGGTTCAAGTCCAAGGATGATGGTGGAAGAGGTGAGACTTGGCGACGGAGGTAAGACTGAGGGAGACGGTGGCGGTGGCGGGGATCTACAGGCAGGCCAGTGGAGCGCCGACCCCGAGACTGGGCTGGTGACACTGACGGAGGCGGCTCTGGCCAGGCTAATCAACGCTGACCCCATTGACAAGTGGTCTCAACTCGACCCACAACCAATTGCAAGGTAGTGTGCTTTGAAATTGTCGATGATAGTATGATGATGGTGATGATGATGATATAATGATGATGTGGACCTATAGCAATGTGGTATTAAGTCGACCCATAGCTAGCTGCAAGGTATTTGGCCATAGCACTTTAATCTGGTCATGTGTATGATGATGATAATGACTGATGATTTGATTCTGCACAGCCATGACCAAGAGTTCATCGGAATTTCTCAGCCAGCATTGCGTCGTATCTTGCGTATTTCTCTTTCCTCCCCAGAGACAGGGAATATCCTTCCTTCCCATACTCTTTTCTTGTGTACTTCCTATTGCTATCACATAGAAATAGTTCATGTAACAGCCCACATTGCCACAACCGGTAGGGAATGTGGGCAAACTTTGGCTGTCCCGTACCACACCACTCTGAGATTTTAACCTTCCTGTATTGCAACGTAGTATATTGATGATGTGAGCTTAAAGCAAGGTACTGTGTTAGTACTGTCCTTGGGTGATGATGGGAACGGTGAGACTTGCACGGAACCACTTTGATTTTGCTAGTACTGGCCAGAACTACTGATGATAAGGGTTCGTTATTGCTCGTGTTAGTTCTTGGTGATGACGGCAACCTGTTGCAAGGCAAAAAAGTCAACTTTTCTCCTCGGTCTGTAACTTTAAAAGGTAGTAAAGGAGAGATGACTGAGATAGCGTGATCGAGTTACAGTGTCCAGTCACTAGGCGTACAACGTATCCGAGAGGGCAAGGGTAAATTTGTGGCCCTTATTTTCTGCAGCATTTGTCGTTGTTTTGGCAGATATCTGGTACCACTGGAAAACAGCTTTCACCACAGTTTAAATATGTGAAGCAGAGAGATTTAAGGTAACTATAAATTAAACTTCTAAAAATAACTCGTAAAAAGTACCCTAGTGGTGCAGGTGGCCGGCCTTCTCCCGGCTGTTTGTCTTGACTTGGCACGGACGAGTACATCATATTATCTGGCTGGTGGAGAGAGAGAGAGAGAGAGAGAGAGAGAGAGAGAGAGAGAGAGAGAGAGAGAAGGCTCCATTTCTCACATCGTAAAGCGGAAGGTAATCTCTATCTCTCCTTATACCCTAGATAGATTGAAAGATAGATAGATGAGCAAAGATTAGTTTGCCCCTTCTACCCTAGAGCAATATAGTCTCCGTCATAACCATTCCGAGAACATCACTTCAATTTTCCTTCTTGTTACCGCCAGACGATTTTATTCAGCTTAGGAAGGATGACCTCGAATAAAAGCTTTTCGCGGTCACCTACATTCCAGTTCACGGTACTCTGAATGACAGTGGTAGCGTACGAGCCAAAATCCACCATCATTAGTCTACAGTATAGCCCTTGTTACGGTATATTTCCCTGGTGTGCTTGTAAGTGTGCTGTCGCCTTTTGTTCCATATTACAGGTTGCAGTGTAGACTTCGGAGCTCCCTTTTCTCAGCGATTTATTGCGTGTATTGCACCTCGGCCTCTTACTGGATGTTATTAGGAAAGTTGTTGTTTGTTTCTCGCTTTTTTCAGCTGGAATAATCCCTTCAGTAGGAGAGGCTTTATGTTAGAAAATAAAGCAGCGTAAAAAACGTAAATTCTGGTTAAAGAGGATCATGTCCATTGTATTGTAATTGGGAACGCGAAGGGGAAGTCAAGTACTGTCCTATGATTTGACGGTAATTAAAGGGACACCTGTAATTAAAGGTGATTAGCCCACATCCCTCACTGCAGGTACGGAAAGGTGAGACGTGTCCTATCCTCATCAGATATTTCAAAAATTGTCGTAACCAATAGGGAGCTTGTCTTTACATTTGCGCTTTCAATTTTAATACTGAATCCTGGCTGCAGCATCCAGGTGACGTCCTGTTTATTCTTGTTGTTACCAGACGATTTTATTCAGCATAGGAAAGGTCTGTCGTACTGGAGGGGTCATCTCTTCCTGTTCTATAAGTCTGTCCTGTGTTGAATAAAACTGGAAGAAAATATTAAGGAATGAAGAAGGCATCCCCAGGGTCAGAGAGTTGATCAAGCAGACCTAAGTGTGTGTGTGTGTGTGTGTGTGTGTGTATCTTTTTCTCGCACCCCCCCACCAACCTAGAGGAGCATGCTACCCTGATCAAGGAGGCATTCCGTTCAGCAGCCTCACAGGCCATCCCAACCACCACCGCCCCAAAAGGATACCACAAAGATCACTGGTACTACAGTAGCAGGGTTAAAGAATTAAACAGAAGATTAAACAAGGCCAAAAAAATACATAGAACAAACCCGACCCCAGAAAGCCGCAGTTATTTACAATCAGTCATTCGACACACCATCGAAGAAAAGAACTCCCTCAAGGAACAAAGCTGGCTAGAGTGGTGCCGAAAACTAGAAGCCAAATCCAATATGAGTAATATCTGGAAAAAACTCAAGTCCGTATCCAGCCCCCGTCCTCCCCGCCCTCCAACCCATCCCGATCCTCAGGGCGAAGCAGATAGACTAGCTGCAAATTTCGCCGACAGAACGTCCCCCACTCAACTCCCGCCATTAACAAGGCAGACACAAACTGAATTACACCCAATTAGAACACGACAAATAACAGCAAATATAAACTCCCCCTCCCCCTCTGATCAATATTTTACGCTTGATGAACTCAACCGCTCCCTCAAAACTAGCACGGATACAGCCCCTGGACCTGACGGTATAACGTACTCTATGTTAAGCCACACCGGACCCACCGCCAGAACAGCCCTCCTAGACCTATTCAACCACTCGTGGCGGCTGGGAAAATTACCATCTCTATGGGAAACAGCCATAATCCACCCTATCCCAAAACCCCTAGACCCAGGAACTTATAGACCTATCTCCCTGCTTAACTGCATAGGAAAAACCGCTGAGAGATTAACCAAATCCCGCCTCGACTGGGCCACCCCTCCCCCCCACAGACACCTTTTTGCTTTTACAAAAGGCCAAGGCACAGCAGAATGCCTCTCCTCATTCATATCAGAGCTCCGCGGAGGTAGGGGACTAGCAATATTCATAGACCCGGAAAAAGCCTTCGAGCTGGCATGCCCTGAAGCCATCCTTGCCACCCTTGCTAGCAAGGGCGTCAAAGGTCGTCTCCTGCGCTGGCTGGAGGACTTTTTCTCAGGTCGGAAGGCAGCAGTTAGGTTCCAAGGCCACCTCTCTGAGGCACTCCAACACACCAACGGTACACCACAAGGTAGTATAATTAGCCCAACCCTTTTTAATACTCTAGTGGAATGTCTCCTTCATCTAGACCTGGGCATAGGAACCCGCCTTCTCTGCTATGCAGACGACATTACCCTCGTCACATACGGAGGAAATTATACACAGAAGGCCCAAAAAGCACTAGATGTCCATTTTAAAAAATGCAGGGAGTTAGGACTTAAAATCAACCCCCGAAAAACCAAAGCCCTCCCCATTAGAATTCCCACCCCATCAAAACAGCTTCTCCTAGGACACTCTCCTATAGAATACGTTAATACACACAGATATCTGGGAATTCATTTTGACAGAAATCTCTCCTTTGACAGACATGTACCTTAGAGACACCACCAAGCTACGTCTCAACGCCCTCTGGTCACTGTCAAAAAAAGGCGAGGGGGCCTCCTATAAAGTACTCCGCATGTTTTACGTTCAAGCCATACGGTCTGTTATCGATTACTCAGCCCCAATCCTCCCTACAATCAACCCTACACTTAGTAACAAACTGGAAGTCATACAGAACGAAGCTCTAAGAATTATGACGGGCTCTCCAATGTGGACCCGATTATGTAACCTCAGAGTTGAATGTAATTTGGAGTCCCTAAATCTAAGAATTAAGGCAAGAGTCGCTATTCTAGCCGCTAAATTAGCAAGAAAAAACTCCACCCTCCCCCTACTACCAAGACTAACGGCAGCAGCCAACCTACATCCTGACATCCTAACAAACAGCTGGTCACATAGCGTCGCCAAAGCCATTCACGAATTTAATATAACACCTATTATAAACCTCCCCCCAGACAAACAGAGCGACGCGTACCACCCTCCCCCACCATGGAGTCCCCCCCCATTCAAACTTATCAAAGCAACATGCTCCCCTAAAGCAACAATTCCTACCCAACAACTGCGACAAGAAAGCCTCAGGCGGATAGAATTCCTCACCACTCCAAATTCCGTCACTTACTACACCGACGGCTCTGTAAATGAAGGAAGAGCGGGGGCGGCAGTAGCGAGCCACGATCATTCGTATGGGCTACGAGTGTCTGACGGAGCCTCCACTCTGCAGACAGAATTAGTAGCCATCCTCACTGCCATGGACGATGCTCTCGAAATAAACCCTACAGCAAATATCATCATCCACACAGACTCAGTCCCGTCAGATAACATCCGCCTCATCACCGACATCTTGACCACGGCACATGAAATAAAAAACGCAGGGGGAACACTCACTCTACACTGGATACCCAGTCACGTAGGCATCTCAGGGAACGAAACCGCCGACAAACTCGCCAAAGAAGCCACTGAATACCCGCACATTCAAGTAGACATTCCTCCCAGTCTCAGACAAATTAAAAACTCATTCAAAATGCGAGCAGCAACATTAAATAAGAAAGAACACGAGAACCAAGTCAATGAAGGCTCCCACTCGGCATTATGGTACGCAAATGCGACACGATACAAGCCCATCCCTGCCGTCACCAACATCAACGGCAGAACCCTCCAAAGACTCAGACGACTCAGGCTAGGTTATAAGAATCTAACTCAAATCCAAAATAATGTCGAACCCTCCACATGTGAACAATGTAACACCGACACCACCCTCCCACTACTCCATTACATTCTAAAATGCCCAGCCAACAATAAACTAAAAAGACCAGCCAACCCGCCAAACCCAGACATTCCGCACGGAAATATTACACCGCACCTAATAACATCCCTCAGACAGGCGGCCACGACCGTCATTGCCGCCACGCCCCCCTCCATCCTGTCAGGTACCGTTACCCACCACCCTCCGCCAACCTAACTGTCACTAATCACCTATCCCGTTAATCCCCTCTCACTCTCTCAACCACTCGTGCGTTTGTGCCTGCATGCCGGGGTGTTTCCCCATCTCTGCATGCAGACATAGGATGCGCGAGTGAACAATATATTAAAAAAAAAAAAAAAAAAAAACGCCTTACAGGACCGCACAGCGGTCTCTGCCCCATACCCCATGTCCTCAAACCCAGCTAAATACAGATGCACACTGACTGGGCTAAAATAAGGCCCGGCCCCCTCTATATAGGAGGGGAAATCGTTGAACGAACGAACGCTGCCATGGACTCACCTAGGTATTCCACTGAGGCAAACATCATACCCTTATACTTAGCGGAGGGAACATATCGCGGTCAGGGGGTTCATCTGTCCATCCTCGAGTTTGGCATCAGTTGGAATTCGGAATAATCTTTTTAGTCGCGTATTCTCGTCAGGTAAGTAAGCTCCCTAACACCTTTTCCTTACCGGTTTATTTTTGCTTGAATCTCATTAATAATTCCTTGCATGTTATTTTTGCCTTCCATGATGGTGTTTAAAAGATATACGCAATATACAGGAGAGTAGTAAGGCACACTATGGAAAATAATTCGCTATGGATAAGGTGTCAGGGAGCCACCTTAACCGACGAGAATACAGGCCTTAATCCCATCAGTCTGAGCATTATTTCCTTCACTACTGCAGACAGAGTGGCACAAAAAGAAGATATGGAACGTTGTGGTGGCGCTGTGGATGTGCTGGTGTTTTTAGAGAGAATGGAGAATGCGAGACTGACTAGGAGAGTATGTGAGTGGGGTGAAGGTGGAGGGGGTGTGGGAGAAACCGAGGATGAGATGGAGGGGTCGGGTGGAGAGGTAGATGAGTGAGGAGGGTGTAAACTGGAGAGAAGGAAGCGGGATGGCAAAGGATAGAATGACCTGGAGACGATAGATTTGTAGCCAGCCTTTCCTAGATTCAGGTATCTTACTATAATACTCGAAGACAAATTAGAAGAGGCCTGGTCTAAGCTGAATGAAAACGTGTGGGTGATAAGAAGATACCGATGCCGAGAAACGTTTGTATATAGAAAGGATTAATGGGGGCCTTCTAACAAATTTACAGATACTGAATAACGTTTGCATATAGATGGGATTAATAGAGACTTTCTGGTCGATATACCGACACTGAAAAACGCTTGCATATAGAAGGGGTTAATGGAGACTTTCTAACCACGTATTCAGCGTAGGTCAGACGGGTTCACCTGACAGCACCCCTCCACCTCGCTCTCTTCTGCCCAGCGAGAATAAAACGGAAAAGACGTGATCCTATCGTATCTGGGAGTCCGGGGAGGTGCCAGATTCAGTCACGTTGTTACTACACGTGCGAATTTCCCGCTACTGAGTGAAATCTTCCCGGGTTTAATGCCTTGAATCCCGGTGATGTCCATTCTTTTTTTTAAGTTTATTCTTGTTATTATAGTCTGTTTGTTTTCATCTGACGGAACCAGACCACTCCCACAAAGAGAATGCTAAGTCGTGGTTGCGTGAAATTCAGTGGGCCTCAGTTAAGAGATAGAAATGAGTCTCCTTGGTTACTAGTCAAATCTGCTCTCCAGCACGAATGCATAAAAAAATACCCCGCCGAATTGAAAGGGTTAAATTTGTTATCACGGAAAAGGAAAAAAAAAGTTTATAAGAGAGAGTTTTGCACCGTTTAGCCGCAGTTCCTTCTTCCATGCTTAAGAAAAAAAAAAAATTGTCCCTCGGCTGAATAAAATCGTCTGGCGTTGGTCATAGAAACTGGTTAACTCCTTCAGTCCGATGACACAGTTTTATTTTAATTCTGTCTGTCTATTTCTGCCTCACTGTCTGCCTCTGTCTCTGTCTGTCTGTCTCTCTCTCTCAAGACGATTTTAAACTTGGAAAAGACCCTTAGTGGCGAAGGGGTTAAAGAAGGCTAGATATAACCCCTCCAGTTCGACAAATCCCCTTTAAGCTGGATAAAATCGTCTGGAGATTGCACGAATAAGATTACAGTACTCGTAGTGAAAGGGTTGTGTACCACGTTAGCCACACCGCACACCCTCACTCCTCGAATTCTAGGACAGTGAATGAAACGAGGTACACTTAAGAGACAAAAGTTCTGCCTGGTATGCTGCTGCTCCCACTTAACACTTAGAGAGAGAGAGAGAGAGAGAGAGGGGGGGGGGGTGGGGGGGAAATCCGTCACTTTCCTGTATTGTATCAGAGGGAATGATTGGGGGGAGAAGCATACGAAGCCTCTCCCAGCTTAGGACTATTAGGCAACAGAGGGAAGTAAAAAGTAGAAGAGATGAGGTGAAATATTGGGTGAAGTTTTTGTGTCTGGCTGTATAGTACTGTTACACAACTACACTTACACACACACACACACACACACACACACACACACACACACACACACACACACACACACACACACACGCACACGCACCGGTAATGCTTACCTAATGAATGTGAGATTAACAAGGAGAGTCATATGGGTGAGGTGGAGGAGGGGAGAGGAAGGGGGAGACCGAGGATTAGATGGAGGGGTGGAGTAGAAAGGCATATGAGAGAGTGGGGTGTAAGTTGGGGGGAGGGCAGTGAAATGGCCGTGGTCAGGGCGACATGGAGGTGATTTGCTTGTGGCCATCCCTTACGGGATGAAGGCGTGTGGGTAGGGAGAGAGAGAGAGAGAAAGAGAGCGAGAGAGAGAGAGGGAGAGAGAGAGAGAGAGAGAGAGAGAGAGAGACGCCAAAAGACCTGTGTGTATCAGAGTTCATAATCAAAATATCATCCACGTCTATCTATCTATTTATCTAACTGTAAGCTTACCTAAATCTACCAGACCAAAGCTAATCTACCTTTACTGACTACCCTGCCCTGCCCTGCCCTACCCTGCCCTGCCCTACCCTGCCCTACCCTACCCTACCCTACCCTACCCTACCCTACCCTGCCCTGCCCTACCCTACACTACCCTACCCTACACTACCATACCCTACACTACCCAGCCCTACCCTACACTACCCTACCCTACACTACCTTGTCCTACACTACGATACCCTATCTTACCCTACCCTACCCTGTTCTACATTACGCTACCCTACCCTACCCTACCCTACTCTACTCTACTCTACTCTACCCTACCCTACCCTACCCTACCCTACCCTACCCTACTCTACTCTACCCTACCCTACCCTACCCTACCCTGTCCTACATTGCGTTACCTTACCCTTCCCTACCCTACCCTACCTACCTACCTATCTTGTCCCTAGAGAAGTTCAGGCAGTGAAGACATGTGGGAGGGAGAGAGAGAGAGAGAGAGAGAGAGAGAGAGACAGACAGACAGACAGACAGACAGACAGACAGACTGAGAGACAGACAGGCAGACAGACAGAAAGAGACAGAGAGGCAGACAGAGACAGAGACAAAGACAGAGATAGACAGACAAAGCGAGAGAGAGAGAGAGACAGACAGACAGACAGACAGACTGACTGAGAGACAGACAGGCAGACAGATAGAAAGAGACAGAGAGACAGACAGAGTGGCTGGGGACGACAGGCCAGAAGAGACGGGCTGGGGACGCGTCACGCGCCTGACGTATCATATTCTCTCGTCTGGCGCGTCCCCAGCCACTCCCTCCACCCCCCCTCCTCTCCCTTAGTCATTTTCTCTTCTTCCTTACTTCCTCCTTCCTTCCTTCCTTCCTATCTTTTTTCCTTCCTTCCTTTTTCCTTCCTTCCTTCCTTCCTTCCTTCCTATCTTTTTTCCTTCCTTCCTTTTTCCTTCCTTCCTTCCATCATTCATTCATTCATTTCTTTCTTCCTTTCTTCATTCATTTCTTTCTTCCTTCCTTCATTCATTTCTTTCTTCCTTCCTTCATTCATTTCTTCCTTCCTTCCTTCATTCATTCATTCATTCCTTTCTTCCTTCCTTCCTTCCTTCATTCATTCATTTCTTCCTTCTTTCTTTCCTTCCTTCCTTCCCTAATTCCTTCCTTCCTTCCTTCCTTCCCTAATTCCTTCCTTCCTTCCTTCCCTAATTCCTTCCTTCCTTCCCTAATTCCTTCCTTCCTTCCTTCTTTCCTTCCTTTTTTCCTTCCTTCCTTCCATCATTCATTCATTCATTTCTTTCTTCCTTCCTTCATTCATTCCTTTCTTCCTTCCTTCCTTCCTTTCTTCCTTCCTTCCTTCCTTCCCTCCTTCCTTCATTCCTTCCTTCCTTCCTTTCTTCCTTCCTTCCTTCCTTCCTTCCTTCCTTCATTCCTTCCTTCCTTCCCTCCTTCCTTCATTCCTTCCTTCCTTCATTCATTCCTTTCTTCCTTCCCTGCTTCCTTCCTTCCTTCCTTCCTTCCTTTCATCCATCCCGTCTGTCTGTCTGTTATCTATTAGGTATCTCCATATATACATACTAATGGCCTACCTACCGTCCTACCTACATATCTACTTACCTACCTACCTTCGTATCTACTTACCTACCAGCCTACCTACCTATTTATCTACTTACCTACCTTCCTACCTACTTACCTACCTACTGACCTATCTACCTACTTTACTCTTGCCTACCTACCGACCTGCCTACCTACCTACCAACCTACTTACCTACCTACCAACCTACTTACCTACCCACCTATTTCTCTGTCTACCTACCTACCAATCTACCTACCTACCTATCTAAATACCTACCTACTTTACCTACCTCCTTATCTACCTACTTACCTACCTACTTACGTTTATTCTTGCCTACCGACATGCCCAAGTTCCTCAGTTACCTGTAATTGCCCAGCCTCAGTACTGATGCACACACACACACACACACACACACACACACACACACACACACACACACACACACACACAGTCAACGGCCTTCCTCTCTCTCTCTCTCTCTCTCTCTCTCTCTCTCTCTCTCTCTCTCTCTCTCTCTCTAACGTGCCGTATTGTATGAAAACTAGAGCTTTAAGATAACGTGTATACACCTACATAGGCCTACGTACATACATACACACGCACACACTACATACACACACGCACACACTTCATACACACGCACACACTTCATACACACGCACACACTTTATACATACACACACACACACACACACACACACACACATCTACATACATATATCACAAATGTGCACACATTACATACATATATGCATACAGACACACACACACATCACGAAGCATACACGTACAGTACATACACACGCATAGACACCAACACATATACGTCAAACACACGCACATACACACCTACACATGTACAATACGTCACATACACACACGCACACACGCCATACTGATAAGACTGTTTATACTTACACACCTACACATGTACGTGAAATATACTCACATGGTTACACACACGCACACGTCACACGATAAAATTACACACACACACACACACACACACACACACACACACACACACACAAGTATTCTAAGGTAAGACTTCTTGGTGGGGAAGGGAGTGTGTGTGTGTGTGTGTGTGTGTGTGTGTGTGTGTGTGTGTGTGTGTGTGTGTAACACACTCTAACCAAGCCACACTCTAACCAAGGCAAGACTATGAATATTGTCCACTATACTCTTTTTACTCTAACTTGGCCTAAAACTCCCCTATTTCCGTCCTGAATGCTGAGTTGTAGCAATAGATGAACACTGGAAGATGATGCTGGTCACGAAGATGTGCTGAGACAAGGTTGTAGAGCCATAGCATTGTACTTTCTGCCACTGAACTACGTGAAATCAGCTGCAAAAGAACGAAAATCTGGGCCAAGTGAAAGTGAAAGAATATATCTCCCGCAGTTTATATATAATGTTTTTGTACGAACATTTATATCAACAGTTACCTTTTTTTCCTTCATAATATGTAAGAACGACGTCGAACCAAGTTTTTGAAAAGATCCAGGAATGTAAGAGTTCTCTGTGGTAAGAAATTAAGGAGAAAAGTGTTGTGGGTGTTGGCGGAGCATTGCAGTGAGATGTGCAGGCTCACGCATGACTGTACACACACACACACACACACACACACACACACACACACACACACACACACACACACACACACACACAATACTCTCTAATGGAACTTGCTGGTGGGAAAATGTATGTATGTA
>NW_027643482.1:100000-102778 GCF_032717465.1 Coenobita brevimanus
GGAAGGAGGGAAAAGGAAACTGGGGATGAGACAAAGGATCCAGAGAGAGAGAGAGAGGGAGGGGGAGGGGCAGTACACAGACAGGTCGACAAATGTTCAGAAAGTGTGTGTGTGTGTGTGTGTGTGTGTGCGCTTCCGTCCCTGCGTCACTTCTATAACTGTTCCATTTTTTCACCTGCGTGTTTTCCTCTTCTCAGCTTGTTTCTCCTCTCACCCACTTTTTTTTTATCATTATTTCTCCTGATTGTTCTTGTCATTCCAACTCTCTCTCTCTCTCTCTCTCTCTCTCTCTAGGAATAAAGAGATTGTCCTCACAGTCTATATCTCCTTAATACGGCCACTTCCTCAGTTACTGTGGAATTTTGGTCGACATACATGGACTTAAAAAGAGTTCAGGAGACTAAGGTATCAGTTTCGCCTGAGGGCTGTGGGACTTTTTTAGTAGAAACTCGTAGACAACGGGGTCAGCTCATTACAGTGTTTAAAATCTGAATGGGTTTCACCAGTGGCGTACCTGAGGGGGGGCGAGGGGGGCTGTTTGAAACTGCCCCCCGGGCCCCCAATTGAGGGGGGCCCCAAAAAACCTTAAAAATTTGTTTTTTTTATTAATATTTAAAAATATATATGTTTATCATCCCGACAATCCCGGCTGAGATATTAGATAAGTTTTGAGAATAAGGGGGGCTAGGTTCTTTGCGGGGGCCCCCTCCTGGAGGGGGGCCCCACAATGAACCTAACCCCCCGGGCCCCTAAATCTAGGTACGCCCCTGGGTTTCACAATCATTACATAGAAAGTTCCTTACTCTTAACACGGACTCGGCACACAACCATGGTTGGGAGCTGTAAATGAAAAAAATTACCGGCGGAATTACGCGAAAACTTTTTCACATGCAAGATCAGCTCCACATGTGGAACTGACTCAACATGGACGTTGTTAACACTACAGTAGAGAAGTTTAAGGGATTCATCGGCAGGATCTTACACTAGAATAAATGTGAATTGGATATGCATTCCCAGGCAAACAAGAAGTATCTCCACGGTATGGGCTGGATAGTTATTTAGATCCTAACTTTTCCTTGTAACTTCTCTTTCTCTCTCTCTCTCTTTCTCTCTCTCACACTCTCTCTCTCTCTCTATCTATCTATCTGTGTGTGTGTGTGTGTGTGTGTGTGTGTGTGTAAAAGAGGTGTCTACTACCGCAATATTTAATCACAGCAGATTTATTTCTGTGTGTGTGTGTGTGTGTGTGTGTGTGTGTGTGTGTGTGTGTGTGTGTGTGTGTGTGTGTGTAAAAGAGGTGTCTACTACCGCAATATTTAATCATAGCAGATTTATTTCTGTGTGTGATATGGACTGTACTATTCCTTTATTAGTTGTTCGGACTACACGTAATTAGAGAGGTGCTTGAAGTACAGAAACCCCTAGCTGGCTGTGAGCAAGAGTATGGAGGGTACCGGGTGGAGTCATGGGGCGGAGAGAAAAGTGGGGGGGTTGGGTGGGAGTGTGGGACCATGAGGAAGGGAGGGGGAGGGGATACCTCTCAATCGAGCAGTGTTTCAAACACGGAAAAGGAAACCAACTTATTCCGACGTCTGTACGTATGTGCTGAGTCAGTGGACACACCTCCAGTACATGCAACTCTGTTTGCACAGCACCACATGGACAGAACCGCTCTGCTACCGGGAGACGTCCCCGTCCACGCCGATTCCAACGGCCCGTCTCAATAGCCAGATTATGACTGATTACCCGCAGCCGACTAAATGCCATTCTGTGTACCTCACTAGTTTTACCACGACATTTATAAATCTCGTGAACTGTTAAGGTAGGGTTCAACACATTATAAATTAGGCTTCTAGAAGATGTAGAGTTAGAAATTGATTGCTTTAAAGATTCAATGCCGACTTTAACATCATCAACAGAATTATTAATTAAACTCTTAATGTGTTTACTTGTTGGTGTGTTAGCCGCCATGGTCAGCCTCACACACACACACAAACACACACACACACACACACACACACACACACACACACACACACACACACACACATGAACACGTTCGAAAACACAGACATAAAGACAAAGACAACGTAACATAGAACCACACCAGCATTCTACCACACCTCCAGACACAGAGCCACAGGTCTGCATAGCCTCGCCTCCAAGGACACACGCCATCCCTCCACACAAACACCCACTCCTCTACATATGTAACCTCAACACGCAGCTGTACCTCCACCTACGTAACCCCAACCTCACATTAACAAAAGTTGTTCCACCTCAACACACGTAGCCCCACATTCACTCATTCATACACGATAACATCTTCACAAACGTCGATTCATCAACACATACATATCCATAACCCGACACACGAAGTTCTATTTCTATATACATAGCCATATCTTTAAATACAACTAGTTATCCCTGAATGCATACACACACACACACACACACACACACACACACACACACACACATACACACACTTTTACGTGTACACAGAACAGGCGAAACTTGGAATGTGACATCCGTAGACTTTCAGAGAGCATAATTTCTTATAAAGCGATTTCATGGGCGACCGAAAGTTAGGTTAGGTCACTTTGGGCAGGGTTTGGTCTGATTAGGTAATTTTTGGTTGGGTTGGCTTCAGTTCGACTAGATATAGACGGATTAGGTTAGATTGCTTTAGAATACGTCGGTTTTGATAGGTTTTGGGTTGGGTTTTATTTGGTTGGGTTAGGCTGGGTTAGGTTCGATTGGATTAGGTCATTTTAG
>NW_027643483.1:0-37500 GCF_032717465.1 Coenobita brevimanus
TACGGTGGGATGATTTTGTCACCAACATACACTCTCATGAACGCGCCAACATTCCACCCATCAACACTTACCTTCACCTTACCTACAACAAAAACAAATCACCAAACTCACCGACGTTCAGCACTGACTTCATCGACTTTTTCACCCGGATCACACCTACACGACCTCTAGCCAACCTCTTCCACCCCTGACGCAAGACCTGCAATAACCCCTTTGCTCACCAAGCACCAATAGCTTTATTTATTACTGACCTATCTATTAATTAAGCTACTTAGTTCACACCTGCAACTCACTCAAGACTCTAAACCACCCCTACACCCATTATCAAGATCACGGCAGCCACGTAATAACCCGCCATCCTCATAATATCCAGCACCCACGCTCAGACCCTGAACCACCCCTTTACACCCCCCCATCAAGATCACGGCTACAGCCCAATACTCCGCCCACCTCCAAGAGATAACCTACCCTGACTCCCCTTCCTCCACTCTTCCCCCCTACCTCCTCCCCTTTCCCTATCCTCTCTACCCAAGCTCCTCCAGGGCTACAAACACCTTACCCTAACACCCGTATCCTAAATCCCCACCCAAGCTTCTGGAGCCGGAAAAATCAGGATGAACTCTGAGAGGCAGCTACTGGTGCCAATGCTTGGCAGAGAAAGCCAAAGTGATTCACTCCTCCTGTCCTTAAGTAACAACACAGTGCACGTGCGAGACCCCCTTTCCCAACAGCAAACACACGCACGTTGGGTTAAGTCTGACACTCTTCTCTCTCTCTCTCTCTCTCTCTCTCTCTCTCTCTCTCTCTCTCTCTCTCTCTCTCTCTCTCTCTCTCTCTCTCTCTCTCTCTCTCTCTCTCTCTCTCTCTCTCTCTCTACTCTCTCTCTCTCTCTCTCTCTCTCTCTCTCTCTCTCTCTCTCTCTCTCTCTCTCAATCTCTCTCTCTCTTAGTCTAATTTCTTCCTCTCCTACTTAAAAAAAAAAAAAAATGCACTTTACACAATGCAACCAGGTCCTGATCTCCTTAGTAAGGCCGGGAGATTAAATTAAGGCCTAGTTCCTGCCACCACGTGTCGTTTGCTCTGGTTGCATAACACTCATCACATATACACAATCATTCTTTACCTTCCTTCCTTTCCCCCTCCTTCTATACGTCATTATTATTATTATGATTATTATTATCAAGTGGCCCCTGAAGGCCGCGTCTGTCCACCTGTGCCAGCCTGCCACACTTACCCTCACATCTCGCAGGCCAGTTGGCTATTTTTAGGTGGCCTCGGTACAGCCCACCATTTACCCTCCCCTCCCCTTTCACTGTGTGTGTGTGTGTGTGTGTTTCACGCATTTATTATTATTATTATTTATTATTATTATTATATTTCGACTTTATTTTCCACACCACCTACTGTCTTTGCCAGAATTCACATGTTTCTTCAATAGCTCAAAAATATGTAACGCCCATATGCAACATCACTGCGCTCCATTAGAAACTTTCTTCCATCTACCTTAGCATATTTAAACCTGATTTTCTTCAGAACCTTTCTTAATGTTTCTTCTGCTGCTGGGGTAGGGAAAGGTTCTCTTTAATTTCTTCTGTGTAGCTATTAAGTGTGGGCATCTCTTTCCTCTCGTAGAAACCGAAGCACGGTTCGTCGTAGAACATCCTTCATTAAATTCGCTTCAAAGAAATCAGCATAATGGGTCTTGTGCGTTGCTGTTTCTTGGGAGAGACAAATCTATTACTTTCTTCATTATCTCTTGCTTCTTTGCATATTCTTTTTATTGTTCTTTCGCTTACTTTTGTTGCCTCAGCTGTCCGGCAAGTAGCCTTTGATAAGTTGCATAAAATCCTCCTTCTCCTTCTCTCGCTGGAAATATTGGTTTACATTATATATAACTCCTTTTGGCTTGACTGTGCAGGTGTTTTGATTGAGGCTTTAAGAGTATCCATTGTCCTTGAGTGCGGAAGAATGAATGAAGCGCGCAGAACAGGGTCAGGTGGTGTGTATGCGTGCGTGTGTGTGTGTGTGTGCGTGTGCGTGCGTGTGTGTGACACCATTCTGACCCAAATCTGGCTCGAAAGACCTGGCAGTACAGCATGAGCAACCCTGCCAAGTTGTACAAAGTTCTTTGTAATTACTATAACAAAAAGCGATTCTTTCATCCAAACCTTATATCTTTTTTGTATAAGTAAACCTATACTAGGCTGTACCTAAAGCCATCCACAACATATTTTTAGATGAGTTTACCTGTATGGGAGGTCAGTTGGAAGTATGGCAGAAGCGCACAGCTGACAGGCACACTGTAGGGGCCGCTTTAAGCGTGTAGGATTTCCAAAGCATGGGATGTCAGTAGTTTCATATCATCATCATCATCATCTTTCTCCCACTATTATACGCCAGGATCCAGGAAGGGGTGATAAATTCATGAGAAACTTTTTATTTTCTTCTAATTTTCTTCTTGTTTTCGTTTTTCTTCTCGGTAGAAAGTTAAATTTTTGGTGGTGAGTCGCCCAAAACATTTGCTGTTCACTGTTCAAGGGGGACTAGGTTTAAATCGTGCGCCAATGTCTTTCCATTCTACATGACATATACGTACTGTATAGAGAAGTTCTTTATTTTTCTAACGTATGCTGAAACAGCACAGTATATTTATCCTTTTGCTGCATGTACTGTGTTAGTACCAGTGATGTTCGTGTTCTGTTCATTCTTGAATGCCTTCCGTTACTGTAGAATCGAAAGTCGTACGAACAGTTAAAGACTAAAATGAACGAAATAGCACTCAAAATATCGTCTGAATTAAAATAAAAACATGAGCATAAATATTTTTATAGTTAGGCGTACTGACGGAGCGCGCCTGGTCTTTTTTACGCTGTTTACGGTAAGTAAAGAATCGTGATGTTGGATGTTTGCTCATTATTCTATACTCATTTTATTGCAGGACAAACATTTAAGAAGAAAAAGAGTATCAAAATGAATAATAATAGCACAAAAAATAACGTCGAAAATAATAGCATAAACATTTACACCAGCTGCTTAGGGTATTGAGTCACATGTTATTGTTCATTGTGTTATTGTATTGGTAATGCTGTATTCCAAGTTCAACCTTAAAAGCATGTAGCTCTATAGAAAATCACACTGAGAACAATATGATACGTAAATGAATAATGTAGCGCGAAAAATAAGGTCAGAAATAAGAAAAGTATAAACAAATGTGAAAAATTACGCCGATGCTCTGGCAACCCCGGCTGACGTTGACGTGTAGATTGGTTAAAGGAACGATGAAAGAAGAGAGAGTGAGCTTTTCGAAAAAAATAGAGAATGCTTACCAGGTTAATGGAGGAGGAGGAGAGGAGAGAGATAAGCAAGTGAGAAGGTTGGAGCTGACTGAGACAAGAAAAAAAGACGATAAAAGAGATTTAAAAAACAGAACGAAATGATGTAACAACTTTAGGTTCTGTAATTCTCCTCATGCCTACGTCATTGTGCCCGTGTTTATCGTTCAGTGTCTTTATTTGTTCCCCCCCCTCTCCCTCTCTCTCTCCTGTAATCCTCTCTCCCCCATAACCCTCTCTCCCTTCCTTTCTCTCTCTCTCTAATCGCTTCCCACTTCACACCTCAGTCCATTTTCTCACCACCCTTCTCTTCTCTTCGTTTCTCCTCTCTTCCTCTTCTCTCCTCCCACTTTCGTGTCTCTTCTTTCCTCTCCTCTCTCCTTTCCCTCCTTTTTTCCCTTTATCTTTTCTTTCACGTTTTTCTCTTTCTTTTTTTCTCATTTTCTCCCTTCTTTCCCTTTTCTTCTGTGTATTTCTTCCTCTTCTTCTGGACATGGGGATACACTTCCTCTTTTCTTATGTCGCCTGGTGTTCTTTCCGTGTATCCTACCTCCTTTCCTCCTTTCATCTCCTCTTTTCCCTTTTGACATTTCTTTCATACACTTCCTTTTCCTGTTGTTTCTCTTTCTCTCCCTTCTCTCATGTATCCTCTGTTCCATTCTCTTTTCCATATACCCCTTAACTTCATCTTTTCTTTCTCCTCTCTGCTCTTTCCACATTCTTCCTTTCAAAGGGGTATGGTGGCTCAATCGGTAGAGGTGGGCCTACAGTCCTACGGACCCAGGTCTGACCCCGGCTGGGGCAGAGAACAGTTTACGGATTTAAATTCTTACTAAATCAGCCTTTACTAATCTACCAGAAGACCCGCTGACATGTCGTAAAAATACTCCCTTAAGCATTACTAATACACCAGTCCTGTAAGGAGACAGCCCTAGACAAGAATCAATATGGTCGGTGGTGTTAGCGCCGAAGTGTAGACATGGGAGGTGTATGGTATGTGGAGGACTGCTGGGCCTGATAGCATGTGGCTCATGCCCAGAGTCGGACACACACACACAAAAAAAAAAAACTTCCTTGCATTCTTCTCTTTATGTACTCTTTCCTCTCTAATTCCTCCTCCTCCTCTTCCTCTCCCCTCCCCTCTCCACACACACACACACACACACACACACACACACACGTAGACGCCCCAAAAGTGCAATGGGACGGTACTGTAGGGAAGTACTGGTATTTATGGTGATTTTTTTCACCAGTAAGAACGGTGCCAAATTACGGTACGATATTTCTTTAAGTAATGGCATGGTACGAAATTACTTTTTTTCCGTGCCTTTTCCAAACGCATTGCCGTGCTTAATTATTCCAATGTGACTGTCCACTGTCCAGAATAATCCAGATGACAACACTGACTTGTAGATAGGATAACCTAATTGTTTCCTGACCAACAGTTTAAGATATAACCTTATGTTTTAGCATGTGTGTGTGTGTGTGTGTGTGTGTGTGTGTGTGTGTGTGTTATAGACTTATAAGGTAATATTTCTGGGTCAAGCTATAATGAAATATAGAATAGTGTATACTTTTAGATGGGAGACATGTAAGTAATTACGAGAAGCATAATATGATAATGGTTATTATATACAGTATATTTCTATTATTTGACATTTGTTTTGCTGTACGTATCTCGTATATTCCTTTTGCCCACTGTAGGCCTACAGAGTTAAGTGATTAATTTATAGATTGGATTATACAATAGTATATAAATAATGATTTGGATTAGGTATTTACTGTAGTGGGCCGGCTTAGCATTGCTACTTGACCTGTTAAGTGGTTGATTTTTATCATAGTCTGATTTAAATAATTTTTCACAGAAAATTCTAGTTAATCCAAGTCAGTAATCCTTAATTTTATTTAATCCCATTGCCATATGAATGTAACCAAATGTTAGGTCAATTATTCACACACACACACACACACACACACACACACACGCTTCTACACACGGTAGGCGCCTATGAACACGCATTCTTTTCAACACCTCCCCACATCCGTATGCCACTCCTTCATCCCCCCACACACACACACGTACAGACACACACACACACACACACACACGTACACACACACAAATATACACACCCACCCACACACACACACACACACGACTATATTGAATGGGGAGAGTTTGGACGGGAAAGGGAGAGGGGAGAGTGAGCAGGGGAGTGGGGAGAGTATAGGCAGAGTGGACGTGGGAAAGGATATCATAAAAAGAGAGAGGGGGTGAGGAGTGTGAGAGGCGAAGGGGGAGAGTGGGGAGAATGAGAGGGGAGTGGGGAGAGTGGCAGTGGAAGGGGAGTGGGAAGAGACTGCGGAAAATGAGAGAGGAATGGGGAGAGTAGGTCAGTGGCAGAAAGTAGGTTCAGACGGAGGAAATTACAGCTAAAGTGACGTTTGATGACTCCTTGGAGCAGTAGAGAGAGAGAGAGAGAGAGAGAGAGAGAGAGAGAGAGTGTGTGTGTGTGTGTGTGTGTGTGTGTGTGTAAGTAGTGTCTCTTATGCCTGTTCACACCCGTGTGTGTATTAAAAAAAACTGTCATGAAAAAACTCCCTTCTTATGGCCATGTATATAATTTTTTCTGCTAAGCAGGCTTTGACCAGCTTTTCTGGATCGAAACGTCTGTGTGTTCCGCGGCCTGTCGCTCTCTCGCTCTCTCTCTCTCTCTCTCTCTCCGTCATTGCTTACAGCTAGCTATTATAACACATGACACATTATATTCACTACAGTGCTTTTCCCTGCCTCACTCCTGCCTCTGCCTCCCTCTCCCTGCTTTTTCCCACCTGCTTTGCCTCTGCCTCTCCCTGCCAGTCTCTGCCTCACCCTTCCTCAGTGTAATGTGTGTGTATTTGTACGTGTGTGAATTTGTGTGTGTGTGTGTGTGTGTGTGTGTGTTTGTGTGTTTGTGTAAGCTTGTGTAATTATGCGCCTATGGGTAATGTGTCCCACCACAATGCACTGCTAGACACCTACTCCACCCCACCACCAAACACCTTCTTCATTTCTTGCCACAGAAAACTTTAATATCTCAAGGGATCAATTTCAAAAATCAAGTTCGAGCATGTTTTACCGCATTGTGATGAAAAAAAAAAAACTGCAATATTGGGATCAGGATATGAGTACAGAGATGTTTTATATAAAGTGCGAGACTCAGTAGGCAATACGTATGGTGTTAGCTTGGTTGGTGCATGGCATCTGTGTTACCATGGTAACCTGCCCACCTCATAATACACTATGAAGACAGACATACACACACACACACACACACCTCTACTGGCAAGGCCCATCATAGAATACTTTTGTTTGTGTATGTGTGTGTGTGTGTGTGTGTGTGTGTGTGTGTGTGTGTGTTAGGTATGTGGATGTGTTGTGTAAATGGTGGTGTAAGGGGTGTACGGTTTGATGTGGTTGCAGTGTGTGTGTGTGTGTGTGTGTGTGTGTGTGTGTGTGTGTGTTTGTGTGTGGTTATTTATATAATGTTGTATGGTTATGTATATGTGTGTGTGTGTGTGTGTGTGTGTGTGTGTGTGTGTGTGTGTGTGTGTGTGTTATACGAGTATGTATAGTGTGGTTATGTATGTGTGTGTGGGGGGGTGTTGTTGGGTATATGGACAAGCAGTGTTCATGCAGGAGTGGGGCATGAACGGTTTGATGTAGTTGCATGTGTGTGAGTGTGTGTGTGTGTGTGTGTGTGTGTGTGTGTGTGTGTGTGTTAGTTCACTACACATCAAACGACTTTGGTTATACATAAGTAGAAGACGTGCTATTAAAGTTTGGGCACAACTATAGTGCAAATGTTCAATAAAGTCAACTACATTCATAATAACGCGACGGGCTTCGTCTCTCTCTGTCTGTCTCAATTACCCTGCGTCCGTCTGGTTCTATTCGTCTGTCTCTGTCTTCTCCGTCCCTCTATTGCAAACCACAAACTTCTCAACCCCTTCGCAAACGTCCTAGATTATCATTGTATCACGCAGTATATTATTTTTTTCATTGTAAATGGCCCAGATTTTCGTCCTTTTGCAGCTTACTTCACATGGGTCATTACAGAAACGGACAACGCTACGGCTCTCTGTCCATACCACTTTTTTGTGACTTACATTTTCTAGCATTAATCTACTGCTACAACTCAGCATTCAGGTTTGAGTGGATGGAAAATCAGGGCCAAGTTAGAGTAAACGAGTACAGAATTATAGAAGCCAAATAGCATACCTTTTGAGTGGTGAAAGTGGGAACATGGCGAGATCGCAGGAAGGAGGACAAACTGGAGGGAAATCCAGCAAATCCAAGCAACAGTTTATGAAGTGACGCCAACAACACTTAAAATCTCACAATTTGTTCAAACGCCCGTCCACTTTATCACTAAACACCTGTGGTTCTGAAGTATGACAAGAGAAAACCAAATAATCGTGGAGACGGGATGTACCGATGCACTCTCTCCACGGAGTCAACCCCTGACCTACTGTTTGCGGCTTATTCGTCACATTGCTTCGAGAATGATGAGTCTCTCGCTCGGACACGACGGTCGACTGGAACCTTTATCCTTGTCTTATACCCCTGACCTTTTACTGAATGCTGCAAATGTTGAATTACTTCTCATCCTAACCTAATTCAGGTTCTAATGACAGAGATGATCTGGTTACATATGACTTACCTGCGCACCTTTTGTGACGCTACTAGACTGGTTGGGGTGGTCTTTCAGTTCAGAGAAAAGCAGTAAAATGGATGGGCAACTGCATAAAATTGATCACTGTCCGTTGACTCTTCCTGTTCTGCTTCCAGCGACAACGTTTCTCTTGATTGTAAGGGCTTGTACGGAATAGTTTATTCGAAATCTAAATTAAATAATAGGATAATCTGTTGACTTTTTCCGATAATCTAAGCTAACAGACAGGCAGGCAAACAAAGCGGACAAACAGATAGGCCGGCAGGAAGGCGAAGACAGGGAGACAGATTGGTAGACAGATATATAAACCCGGCCAAACACAGCTTCATCGGGCTTTCTCTGTTGGGTGTAATAACACTTCTCAGTAGCAGAAAAAAAAGATAATTTTCTCGTCGCTTTTCTCATTACACATTTTGCTTTCAGCCATATTTCAGCCAGATCACGTCAGTTAACAATGATATACGTATTTGGGGATTAATAAAGCTTTAGTTTCATTTTGTATATGAGGGTATGCAGTGAAAACACCAATAAAATTCTCTAACAGTCTGATACCAAAGCCTTCTCCCGTTCGCCTCTGCCTGGGTTTTTTCCTTTAACCATTTTTTTTCCGAATGGATGTTGTGGCAGACTCCTGGTTTCTGCAAACTAATATTTTATTCCATTCCTACGTACAGTGTTCTTAAACGTGAACTGATTTTGTCCTATTAAAAGCTAGAATATTGCACGGTGAATCCACCGTGGTGGCACAAGAAAGCAAGATCTGGCTTGTGTACTTCTTGTGCACCACGGTGGGATTCGTTGCCCTTGTGTTCACAACATCAGGTGGGATGGGTCCAGAGGCGAGCAGGTTCTCTCGAGACTGGCAGAGATTCTTTCTAAGAAGCGTCAAATATACAAAGAGTTCTATTATGGCCTGGATGAGGTGTCAACTGTCCTACTCACTTCTAGAGGTGTGCACTATTATGCCTCAGGGGCACTAAATCATCAGCTCCTCAGGCCTGTCTCTCTGGCAGGTATGGATTCATGAAGCTACTGTGACCAGCAACTCCACAGATTAAAAGCTTTTGCTGACACTGTAATACAAAAAAATCTAGTAGCAGCTGTGTCTTTTGTACAGGGCACTCCCCATCCACTCACTCAGATGTAGTGTTGTTCTCTGGTGCCTGTCCTTTCCTCCCTTTCCTTCCTTCTTTCCATCCTTCCTCATGTCTTTCACCCCTGTCTTTCTTTCCTCTCCGTTCAATGTAAGGGTGACTATAGCCTGAGTGACAAGTTACATCATTTCCTGTAAATCAGGAAGCCATTTACTACGCTGGGTGAGAGCATCAGATAACCAATTTATGGAGTCTGATGGTTTAGTGGCAAATTAATACACTCAGCTCGGATTGAAACATGCAAGTTATTATCCAAGGGATAACCAGGGTTTAATGCTCACACCACGTAATTTCACTCAGGGATGAGTGAGAAATGGTCATTCCTTATCATAAATGTGAGAACCAATTTGCCTAGCTCCAGGCTCCCTATGCTCCTCATAAAAATACAGAATTAGATGATGAATGAATGAATGAATGAATGATGATAAAGTCTTGGTGCATATGGTTGGTATGGACAGTTTGGGGCCAACAGATTGTATTATGGTTAGTGTGATAACCTTCACATTACAACTCCACGAACTGTATTGGTGAGGCTGGCTGTTGGAGCTGTTGGTAAAATTCCCAAATGGATGGAGGTGATTTGCTTGTTGTATTATTTCTAAAAGTGGTAGTTGTAGTAGTAATCAGTGGTAGATTTTTTTTTTTTAATCAGAAGATGGACTCAGTTATGATTGGTGATGTTTGTTGAATGCAACACATCCAAAGAATATCATTGTATTTCAAATAATTACTGCAATTCTCAGATATACCATAAAAGCATGGACATGCTAGTATTCTGCCATCACCAACCTATCAAGTGCATTCCTGCCTCGATTAAAAAAAAAAAACTAAGTATAGAAGCCAGAAAGTAGCGGCTGTAGTAGTTGTGGCGCCAGTTGTAGTAGTAGCAGTAGCACCAGCATCAGCAGCCGTAGCATCATCATCATCATTAGTAGCAGTAGTCCATCCAGTACTGTAATATATAAACCATCCATACATAAACACCCCTCAAGAAATCCATACCCAATTTAGGTGAAAGAAAACACATCTTTGCCAGTTGTGTATATTTATTTCAGCATTTATAACAATTTCTTTCTAAACTATTTAAGCTAATAATAGATTATTTGACCCAGTGAAAATACCTTATATTTCAGTACATTGCTCATGGAAATTACTCTTGCCCAGTCTCCTCGGGTGAAAAGAAAGATAGAAATAACTCGTCACTTTAATGTTTAAATCCAATAACTTCCTTTCTCTTGTCCAAGTTCCTTTAGATGAAAACAAAGGGTATTTAAGTCATCATTTGTATTCAAGTTGTCATATAATTTGAAAGGAGCATGTGGAGTTACGTGGAGAGACAGACTGACAACAAGAATGTGAAGGAGTGCTGTGGTGGAGGATGTGTAGATGTGACAGGAAGCGTTAGGAGAAACACACTGAGGTGGTTTTGTCATAAGTGGAGAGGGATGGAGAGTGTAGCATCAACGAGGAGAGTGTATGTGAGTCAGGAGCATGTGGACATACGTGGAGAGACAGGCTTGAATGAGGATATGGGCATGAGCGTTGTGGCGTGGATGTGGATGTGATAGGAAGTGTTATGGAGGAACACACTGAGGTGGTTTGGTCATGTGGGAGAGGATGGAGGGTGAAAGACTGAGGGAAGAGAGTGTATGTGAGTGAGGCGGAGGGGGGAAGAGGGAGGGGGAGGTCGAGGATGAGATGGAGGACATGGGGTGGAGAGGTATATGAGAGAGGGGGGTGTGAGTTGTATAGGGCAGTGAAATGGCGGGGGACAGGGCGACTTGGAGGCGATTTGTTTGTGGCTCACCCCAAACGGGATTGAGAAGTCTGGCACAGATAGATTATTCATATATTTTTCTGCATTGATTATTTACTGTTTATTCATATACTGTTTTCGTTATTTTATTCATTCATTATTTACCGTAATAAATTCTTTCTGTCTCTTTTTTTATCGCTCTCGCTATTCCTTGAAGCTTTGACATCCCATAGGACCATGGTATTCATAACCATCCACCCCATCAGATGAAAATAGTATATTTGACTAGTGTCCAAGGAGGACTCATTATAATCCACCTCCTATCAGATAAAAAAATATTTGAATAGTAACTAATGAGACTCTGCCATAATCCACCCTCTAATCAGATAAAAACATTTGAATAAAATCAAGGAGACTCAGAATGGAAAACAATCGGGGAGCCAGGACCCACTAAACCAGCAGTTGTGAAAAAAACTAGTCACGAAGAAGTGCAGGGGGACATCAAGTGAACCATTCTCAGTAGCTGAGAGCCTAAACCCACTAAACCACCTACCATAGGTATAAAAATGTTACTGTGAAGTGCAAGGAGTGCAGCAGTCCGCACCCACACCCACTGAGCCTAAACTGGGATAAATAAAACCCACTACTCTCTTCCCCTGCCCGGGGTTAGGCAAGCTGGTGCTGATATTTAAGATGAGACTGACCAGCCTCACACATAAGAGTGGCATTAATGTGAGTAACAAACCCCAACCAATTTTTAGATATAAACAAAGCCTGAAATGCACTCAAGTTAACTGCTACGTGTGTTTTGATTTTTCATAGTTCTTGGGGGTCTCTCTCTCTCTCTCTCTCTCTCTCTCTCTCTCTCTCTCTGTGTGCCAATGCTGGAGCTTTGAATATAAAGTATTAATGTACTGATGGTTTCCACTGAAGATTTAAGTGTCTTTGTTATTGGAAAAAAAATAAAAAGCAGGTTACAAGTTATGGCAGCTAGGAAGGCAGGTAGGTAGGCAGGCAGGCAGGCTAGGCAGGCAGTGGCAGGTAGGCTGGCAATAGGGAGGTTGGCAGGTAAACGGAGGCTGGTAGGTGCAGACAGGCTGATAGGCAGGCAGGCAAGCAGACCATAAACAGACAACACGCTAGACAGCAGGCTGGATAGCAGGCTGACATTACCTGTTCTTACTATTACTGGCTACAACTACTGCTGCTACTGCTACATCTACTACTGCTGCCGCCACCACCACCACCACCACCATTACCACCATGATGGAACATAAGAACATAAGTTGAGAGGATAACTGCAGTAGGCCGGCCGGCCCATGCCAGGCAGCTCCTAGAAGAGTAACTGAACTACTAGAATGAGATAAGGATAGCAAAGAAGAAGGCTCTCCCCCCCCCCTCCCAACCCTCCAGCCGAAGCCGGCAGGAAAAAGTCAGAAAGAACACCACGTCGTATAGAAAAAACTGGCGTGGAGCATTTTACAGGAAAAGTGAAAGGAGAATAGAGACTATCATAGTGTAACCTGAAAAGAAAATTTACTTTTGAATTAGTATTGGTTATAATATTTTCTTTATTCTATATCCATCTCTTATTTGTCATATGCTTTGTCTAGCCTTGGTGCTTTCTGAAACTCCCTAAATGGAAGAGGCGGTGCAACTACTTTACTAGGTAGCTTATTCCATTCGTCTACTACTCTATTACCAAACCAATTTCTACTGATTTCCTTTCTGAAAACGGAATTTTTCGAATTTGGAACCATTATTTCTAGTTCTATCCTGTATGCTCACTGCTAAGTACCCATAATATCTCTCCTTATTTATACCATTCATCCACTTAAAAACCTCAATTAAGTCTCCCCTTACCTCTACGCCTCTCTAGCGAATGCAGACTTAGTCTTTTCAGTCTGTCTTCATATGACAGGTTCTGGACGCTGCGTATCATTTTAGTCATTCTTCTCTGTACATTTTCTAACGAATTAATATCCATTCTATAGCAAGGGACACCAAAATTGTGCAGCGTAATCTAAATGTGGCCTTACTAATGCTAGATAAAGTTTCAGTATTACTTTAGATGATTCATTGTTTACGTACTTCTCGAAATAAATCTTAGGACCTTTCTATTTGTTTTTATTTCAGTATTTAATACACTGTTGCCTTTCTAAGGTCGTTACTAATCATAACTCCTAGATCTCTCTCGTATCCAGATTTGCTAATTTCTTTGTTATCTAAGTTGTGATTAGTATCTCCAATGGTCTTGTCTACGCTAAGTACTTTACATTTTTCAACGTTAAATTCCATTTGCCAAGTTTTAGACCATTTGGACAATGATATCGAGGTCTTTTGTAAGTAATGGCAATCGTCAGTCGAGTTAATGACAGCCGCCCTATTTTTGTATCGCTCTGGCAAATTTGCTGATTCTGCTATTGACTCCTAAGTCTAGATCATTTATATATATGATAAATAATAAGGGACCGAGTACTGAACCCTGTGGTACACCGCTAGTTACTAATCCCCAGTCCGACTTAGTTCCATTTGTCATCACTCTCTGCTTTCGTCCTTTCAGTTGTGATTCTATCCATTTTAAGATATCGCCGTCTATACCGTGTGCTCGAACCCTTCTAACTAACCTTTCGTGTGGGACTCTATCAAAAGTTTTTGACTAAAGTCCAGATAAATAACATCGTAAGCTTTATCGCTATCTACTGCCTCATAGACTTCCGAGTAGAATGACAACAAATTTGTGAGGCAGGATCGTCCTTGCCTGAATCCGTGCTAAAGGACTTTCGTTTATAAGATTAAATCTTTCTAAGTGTTCTCTAATCCTCATTTACTTAATCTGACTCTTAACATTTTTCCTACTATTGACGTTAGACTTATCGGACGATAATTCGACGCAGCTGATTTATCATCTTTTAAAGATACACTACGTCGGTGGTTTTCCACGCCTCTGGAACTTCTCCTGAACTTAAAGAGTCATTAAATAACGTTAAAAGTGGCTGACATAATTCTTCTTTGGTTTCTTTTATAATTTTTGCATACATATCAGTCCGGACCTGGCGATTTTTGCGGTTTTAACTTATTAATTTCTTTCAATACGTCCTCCTTACTAATGGTTATTTTCATTTTCATAATGTTTTTCCGTATTCTCATGGTAAATATTTGTTGCTTGAGGGACCAGGTTTAGATTTTCCTTGGTGAATACCGATATGAAATAATTATTTAGGATGGAGCACATTTCTTTATCTTCACTGGTAATGTCACCTGATTCTGTTCTGAGTGGTCCTATCCTATCTCTTATTTTTCGTTCGGTACATTTGATAAAAAAAACCCTTGGGGTTTACCTTTGATTCACTTGCAACCTTAATTTCATAACTTCTCTTTGCTTTTCTTTATCTCCCTCTTTACTTCTCTATTTTAAATTGTGTACCGGTTACGTAAGTGTTCCTCTCCACGTTTTATTTTTCTATATATTCCTTTCTCTTGGCCTATGAGAGATTTTAATTCGTTGTTTAACTATCTTGGTTCTGAATTATTAGTTCTAAACGGTTTTGAAGGAATATATCTATCTTGGCCTCCGCATATTATATTTATTAACCTGTTATACTTCTCACTGGTCGAACGTCTGTTTGGTACTGGAGCTGGAGTTAATTTCCGTCACCTGGACCATATTCCTATCTACCACCTCCTCCCTCACAGATACCTGACGGACGTCCCCACGTGCTTCCTGCGCCTGACCTATGACCTGGGGATCCCCACTAACCTGACATTCCCTCAAACAGCTTTCACCTCCCTGTGGAATACCGTTCGAAAATAAGCTCTTAAGCCATCGGGGTTGGGATGCTTGCTAGCAAAAAAAGGATAAATAAAAATGTATTTCAGGTGAATATCATCAACCCAGACGACTTATTTAGCGTTGGGAGTTTTGTGGGTGAGAGTCTAAGTTGGAGAGTGTATATGTGTGAGTTGTTGAGGGGAGTTGGTGGGGGAGACCGCGGTAGAGATGGAGGGATGGGGGAGAGAGGTATATGAGAGGGGGTGTAAGTTGGGGGAGGAAGCGACATTTCAGGGGGCAGGGTGACATGGAGACGATTTGCTTGTACATTCCCTACTCCGATGAAGTGTCCGTAGATATATGTATATAGAAAGGATTAATATTAAAGATAAATATTAATCAGCATAATAAAAACAAACATTTTATTTCGAACTAGAGTTCAATTTTATTCTGCCCCTGTGTGGAGGATAACTCTCATGTGTGGGGAGTACCCTCACATACAGCGCTACTCAGTAGGGTAGAGTCATGGGCTTTTCGTCTCAAACTCTCCTCTTACTGGCTCCCTTCAACCTCTGTCTCTTCGCCGCACTGTTGCATCTTTATCTCTGTTCTATCGCTACTCCAATGGTCACTGCTCCTCTGACCCGTCTGCTTGCATCCCTCCGATTTTTCATCGGACGGGCGCGGTAGTAATCTGTCTAGCAACAAACTCTCATCCCTTTTCTGTCCAGCTCTTTAATGCAAGAGTTAATCGTTACTTCCAGTCCTTCATTTATGCAAAAGGTCAACTCTGGAACTGTCTCCCTCTGTCTGTATTCCCTACTCCCTATGATCTCCAGTGTTTGTGACGCAGTGTGTCCAGGCATCTCGAAATAAACGGATTGTGAATTTGGCTCTCTTTTGTATTGTTTTTGTTTTTTTCTCGAAGGAACGGTTTGCGGGCTCAGTCTTTGATTCCTCTTTCATGAATTAAAAAAAAAAAAACAAGGAGCTTCGAATCCTGTCAGCTCACCCTCTAACCGTGAGAGGGGGAGGATGCTCGAGCTGTGTGTCTATTCTCAGTGCTGATAGTGTTGAAACAGCTAGTTCATCTATCCGAGATAAACAAAGGTAAGGCAGGATATTGTTCATCAGTTCTTTGATACTGCCTATTCTTTCAGTTGGTTTCAAACTATCTTTATTAGTGTGTGTGTATGTGTGTGTGTGTGTGTGTGTGTATGTGTGTGTGTGTGTGTGTGTGTGTGTGTGTGTGTGTGTATGTGTGTGTGTGTGTGTGTGTGTGTGTGCGGCCAGTGTGTTACCATGGCAACCTCCTCCCCACACCACCACAGCTACATACACACAGTACCCTACCACCACCTTCCGTTAGAGAGTATTGTGTGTGTGTGTGTGTGTGTATCTGTGTGTGCTTTGCCTCAGTGTGTGTATGTGTGTGCGTGTGTGTGTGTGTGTGTGTGTGTGTGTGTGTACTGTCCTTGTGTGTGTGTATGTGTGTGAGCTTGTGTGTGTGTGTGTGTGCGTGTGTGTCTGTGTGTTTGTGTGTGTGTGTGTGTGTGTGTGTGTGTGCGTGTGTGTGTGGTGTGTCAGCTCACTATTCGTCAAAGGACTAAGAGCATAAGAAGACATGCTATTAAAGCTGCGGCACAAATATAATGTGCGTGAAGTCAACTTCACTCAAAAGAACGCCACGTTTCTTCTGCTGACCTTTCCTTATAATCTTGCTAACAGACATGCAAGCAGAGACAGCCAGACAGACAGGCAGTCAGGGAAGCAGAAAAGGCAGACAGGCAGGTTAGTCAGGCAGGCAGACAGACCGATAGACAGATATATAAACCCAACAAACACATAGCTTCATCGGGCTTTCTTGGTTGACTGTAATAACATCCACTAGTAGTAGAAGCAACGATTTTTTTTTTTTTTTTGCCGCTATTCTGATTACATATTTTATCAGCCATACCTGTACCAGATCACGTTTGTGCGTACCTGAGGACATTAAAGCTTTAGTTTCACTCTGTAAAGGCGAGAAAAAAGGTAGAGAAAATATCAATAGTATCCCCAATGTCCAGTACCACAGCCTTCTCCCATCTTCGCTTCTGTCTACGTGTAGACTTTTATCACAAACACCTATAGACACGCCTTCACGTGGTGGCACTGATGAGAGAGATGTGATGACAGATATATATATATATATATATAGAGAGAGAGAGATGAGACTGACAGACAGATGTGATAGATCAGAGGCCAGAAGACAGACAGAATGAAACAGAGAGATGACAGACAGACAAGCAGACAGACAGACAGAAGGGGAGACAGACAGAAAGACAGACAGAAAGAGGCCAGAGAGACAGGCAGACAGACAGATAGACAGAAACAGACAGACAGACAGATGGACAGAAAGAGACAGAGAGACAGACAGACAGACAAACAGAGTGGCGGGGGGCGCGAGGCCCGAAGAGTCGGGCTGGGGACGCGCCTGACGTATCATATTCTCTCGTCTGGCGCGTCTCCAGCCAAGGTCTTCTAAAATTAGAAGGCCTCGTCGGTGGGGGTACGGTAAGTTATGGTTGCCTTCTGCGCGCGTTTCGCGCCAGATTGGGCGACTTTTGGAAGATGATTTGCGCTTAAATTTGAGCGTTGCGCTTTTTTGGGCGATTTTTTGAAATGACTAGGAGCGTATTGTATGATTTTATTATATGGATGCAATGTTAAAAAAAAGTAAGAAGACATGGCGTACGGCTGATGTATCAATACTCGTATCTCAGTAATCCTTTCCTGCCACTCCTCAAACGCATTGTGAAGCCTCATTACTATAATTAGCATCTCTACCTGACCTGCGTTTCCAAGGACCCCAAATGCGTGTGTGTGTGTGTGTGTGTGTACACATGTACAATATCTAACAGGGATTTAGATGTAAGGTTACGCCTCTTCTAGTGGGAGTGGAAAGCATTTTGTTAGTCTGTCTTCATATGGGCGTTCCGAATATCATGTCTCATTTTTGTCATTCTTGTCAGCATTTTCGAACGAATTTATATCCATTCCTATATGCTGCTACTACAGCGCTAATGTCCATCACGGATGTGGAAAATACCTTAGCACCAGAGTCATAATGACCACTCAGTTCCTCCTCTACACCCTTTTACTAAGCCTGCCCAACCCAACCCTGATCCCATAATTACCGACAACGCAAAGCTCTCTCCTCTACCCCATCTACCACTCCATGCTTTTCTGTACCATCCTTCTCTCTCTCTCTCTCTCATCCAGATAAAACCGTCTCCACTCCATCCTTTTATCTCCCTATCCTTCCCCAAAGAGCAATTGCGACCTCCTTGTAAATGTTACACAGGCGAGGCTGTCTGACCCTCTCCTCACCTGACCCCACTTTTCTTTGGTCTGACTTTCTGATCGCCACCTACCACTACTACTACTACTATTACTACCACACACACACACACACACACACACACACACACCTACGGGTTAATAATAGAGAAGAATTACATATAATTGTCTCTCACCTCTTCCAAGACTGATGGAGGAGAAGTGTGTGCAAAGTGTGTGCGTGTGTGATTTTGCTGTCTGCGCTTTTTTGGGCGCGTTTTCGGGATGGATTGGGCGCCAACAGCACCCACTGACCTACAACACTGGGTAAGCGTGACGAGCAAATACTTTAGGAAGTACATAGACTATACAAGTAAAAGGTTCAGCGGGCTGAGAGCGCGGTATGGAGAGGAGAAGTCAACCAACGCCTTCAGTACTCAGAAGGCCTCGTCGGTGGGGGACGGTATGCCGTGACGTACTTGCAGGGTAGGTCCATAGCAGTGTTGGGTCAGCTATGGTTTGGAGAGGTCACGCTGTGTTCAATGACAATAAGGACAGAAAAATATTGTATTATATATTGATATTTACATTATTTGTATGTTTTATTAAGGTAATAATGCCTTACATGTGTTGTGTTCTAGGACATAAGGGATAAAGAACTTGCCTCCACGTGGCTACGTGCCATTAAGCGCGACCAGTTCATCTTCCAAATCGCAACAGCAGGGGTAAGCACAACATTATTTTCTGTTCATTATTATCAGAAAAGTGTAGAGAGCACAGTGAGAAGCCAAGTCATCGTAGCTAGCCTGAATATAAGAAAAATGAGGCTCTTAGCCATGCTAGGGTGTAGGACCAAAGCCATTACATGACGTGGCTGGAGCTGGATAAGAGAGGAATATATAACTCTTCATTTTTCCTACATATTCCCACAGCTTTCCTCTATAAAGAAACTGAATCGAATTCAAACGAAATCTGCATTACCTTGTTCACCCTGCATATAAGAGGCCCAATATAATACCTCCAGTATACCATCAATATAACACCCCAATACACAGTAACATTTCTCCTTAAGTATAACACCCCAATATACTAGCAATATAACAACTCCAATATACCACCAATGTAACACCCCAATATAACAAGAACATAAGGAAGAGGGATAACTGCAGTAGGGTCGGTTGGCCCATGCTAGGCAGCTCCTAGAAGAGCAACTGAACTATCAGAATGAGATAAGGATAGCAAAGAAGAAGGCTCTCCCCTGCCCTCCAAACCCTCCAGCTGAAGCTTTGCAGGAAAAAGTCAGAAAGAACACCACGCAGTATAGAAAAACTAAGGTGGACATGATTTACATGAAAGTGTGAAAGGAGAATAGAGACTATCATAGTGTAACCTGAAAAGGAAAAATTATGAATTAGTATTGGTTATAAGATTTTCTTTTTCTATATCCACCCCATATTAGTCATATGCTTATCCAGCCTATGCTTGAAACTCTCAATGGAAGAGGCGGCACCTACTTTACTAGGTAGTTTATTCCAATCGTCTACTACTCTATTACTAAACCACTTTCTACCTATATCCTTACTGAAACGGAATTTTTCTAGTTTCCAAACCATTATTTCTAGTTCTATCCTTGTATGCTCGCTTTAAGTACCTTTTGCTGATATCTCCTTATTTATACCATTCATCCACTTAAACACCTCAATTAAGTCTCCTCTTACTTTCCATACCTCTAGCGAATGCAGATTCCTAGTCTTTTAACACCCCAATGTAATACCAGCAATATAGCACCCCAATATACCACCAATATAACATCCCCAATATACCACCAATATAATATCGCAGTATACCACCAATATAACATCACAATATACCAACAATAAAACAGCCCCAATATACCACCAATATAATATCGCAGTATACCAACAATAAAACAGCCCCAATATACCAACAATAAAACAGCCCCAATATACCACCAGTATAACAGCCTCAATATACCACCAATATAACAGCCCCAATATAACAGCCTCAATATACCACCAATATAATATCGCCAGTATACCACCACGACAACACCTACAATATACCACCATTATAACAGCCTCAATATACCGCCCCAATATACCACCATTATAACAGCCCCAATATACCACCAATATAACAGCCCCAATATACCACCAGTATAACAGCCTCAATATAACAGCCCCAATATACCACCAGTATAACAGCCCCAATATACCACCAGTATAACAGCCCCAATATACTAACCAGAAGTAATGTTTCAATATACTACCAATATAACAGCCCCAATATACTACTAATATAACATCCCCAATAAACCACCAATATAACATCGCAATATACCACCAATATAATAGCCTTAACATACCACCCCTAAATAAACGCATAAAGTGCACACACACACACACACACACACACACACACACACACACACACACACACACACACACACACACAACAAAGAGAGAGTGAGGCAGAACCTTGACCGCGACCTGACCACGCACCTTGCCCCCGACCTACGCGGCTGACGTAACAAGAGGATCGGAGAGGGCTTCTATTTTTAGGCGTGGGTGGGGTGGGGGAGGAGGGAATGGCGGGTAAGGGGGAGGCAATGACCGATAGGAAAGGAGGGGTGACAGTGATGGGAGGGGGATGGAACAAAGATAATGGGAGGGAGGTAAGGGGAAAAGATGGAGGAAGAAAGAGGTGCAGAAGGGATGCAAGAAAGGGAGAGAGGAAGTTGACGGGAGAGAAAAGGACGAGGGAAGAAAGAGATGCGAAAGAGGAATGGAATGGGGAGAGGAAAGCAGAGGAATAGGGATGAGGAACGGGCATGAGGAGTGAGGAGAGGGAGGAGAAAGAATAAAAGTTATACGAGAATAGAGGGAAGAGAGGAAAAGGGAAAGGGGAAGGTGTGAGGGGAGGGGGAGGGGGACGAGTGGGAGATTATATGGAAAAAGAGAGGTAAAAAGACAATAGAGGAAAATAGGATCGGATACTAAAGGGGAATTACAACTGAAAGGAGGGAGATGCTGGGAAGTGAAGGAGAGGAGAGGGGAAAGCGATGAAGACGTTAAAAAAGGAGAGGAGGAAGGAAGGACACAGAGAAGGAAGAGGAGGAGAGAGAGAAGCGGATCCAGACTAGAGGAATAGGGAAGAGGAAACAGAAAATAAAGTATAAAAGATGGGGAAAGAAAGAGATATGTAATTAAATATCAACCATTATTACACAGACAAATATGTTACAGGTCATCTGGTATCCTGTGCAAGTGTGAAACTGTGAAAAAGTAACTGTAGAGGTAGGTAGCCTCTCTTCTTCTCTCTCTTCTCTCTTTTTTTTCTCTCCACAAGACAACTCCTTGCATCCAATGACGTCTTTTTCTTTTTCTTCTTTCTGTTTCTTGTCACTTCCAGACGTTACTTTCCCTCTTTCTCCCTCTCTTCTTTCACTTCCTAACCCCTCACCCCCACTTCACGTCATGCAGCATCACGACTACATCTTACCAATACAATTTTACGACTGGGACCAAGAGATATTTATGCAATAATCTCAAGTTACGTTGTGTCTCTTTTGTTTACCTGTATCTCATTTTTGTTTAATTATTCTTGGATAAGAGAGAGAGAGAGAGAGAGAGAGAGAGAGAGACAGAGAGAGAGAGAGTCCACCCACCCTTCTTTCCTTCCTTCCTCTTCTTCCTTTCATCTTTCCTTCCTTCCTCAACCATCCACACACCCCCACCGCCATGCCAAACACCCTCACCTACTTCCTGCCATGCCCCTTTAGCCACCCCCTGCCTTGTAATCACTACCTGTATTAAGGACACATCAACGTTTAACCAAGCACCAAGTTGACGTCATGTGTTGAGGTATCGTATATATTCGTTAATCCCCGCCTTCTTTCCCAAAAGTATGTAGAGTGGAAGTGACAAGTTAAGGATGGATTAATTACACTACATGTTTGAAGCGGTGAGCCGGAGGGGGCGGGGAAGGAGTGTGAGAAGGAGAGCGAGAGGGGAAAGAAAGAGTAAGGAGAGTGAGAGGGGAGTGGAAAGGAGAGAAGGGGAGAGAGGGGTGCGAAATGAGCTGAAGACGGGGGAGTTAAGGGCAACGAGGGTAAGGGGAATGGAGGAGAGGGGTGGAGGGTAGGGGGAGAGGGTTGGGGATAGGGAAGAAAGGGACTCGGATAGAGAGAAAGAGTTGGGGGTAGGGGATACAGTTATAGGGAGCATTAAGGAAAGTAAACGCAGTAGACCTGTCGGCCCTTTTGTATTGCTATAGGGAAGGTTGTTACACAAAAACTATTCTATAAGTTAAAGACAAGGATAGGAAAGTAGGAAGGCAGTGGGAAGCAGGGGTGAGAGGAAGAGGGGTGGGGGGTTAATGGAAGAGAGAGGGAGGCTTTTGGGGGGGGTGGCAAGAAGAGAGAGAGAGAGAGAGAGAGAGAGAGAGAGAGAGAGAGAGAGAGAGAGAGAAGTGGGGTGTTCAGGGGAAAGAAGAGGAAGGCTCTGGGGTAGATGACAGGGAAGAGACGGGTGTGGGTAAGAAGGAGGTGAACGAGGAGAGGACAGAGATGGGGGGACAGACCGGTGGGAGTTAATGGGAGAATTTTGAATTTGAATTTGTTACATTTATTGAGATACACAACACTGTACATATAAAAATAGTAGCTGTATTAACATCTCAAAAGGAAGATGATATTTAGGTAGTCATCTTCTCCTGAGCCTATTAATGTATTATATTAGTGATTACAATATACTGTGGCCGTGTGATTTATCAATAATTTTAAAGTGGACTAATTAGTAATCTTATATACAGTAATACATGTATTAAACTGTACAGTGTATATAAAGAGTGCTACAGGGAAGTTATTAAGGAATTATTTGAGCATACTGATATATACCATATGTATATACATATTCACTGTACACAAGATCGGTGAATGGAAGAGGAAACAGAGGTCACAAACAGTAATACATTTGTACACACATAAAACTTATACATAGTGATCTATATATACATCCAGGAAAAACGCATGGTAAATACAAGTGTGAGGCTACAGAGTGTGGGTGCGGCAGTGAGGAGGCTTGGTGGCGACCGGAGTCCCCAGATTATGTGGGAAGGGTTGGGATTAGCAGGTCAATACCAAACCCACCCTCTCCCCTGGGTCCCCAACCACCAACTGCCACCACAGCGCTCCCACGCTGTGCCCCAGCATACTGTACATATTAGGCTTTAAAATGTTGTACATTGATTAATGTATGGACAGAGGTATATGAGGGGAGGGGGGTGAGTTGGGGGAGGGTAGTCAAACGGTGGGTGACAGAGCGACTAGGAGGCGTTTTGTCTGCGTACAATTTGCAGGATTGAGCAAGGCCAATGGGAGAGAGAAGGCCTGATAGATGTTCTGCTACGTCAGCACTACGTCACGACCTTAGGTCCTTCCAAGTTCCAATGCTCGTATTGGTAACTCGGACCACGAGTTCAATTGGCAACTCGTCAGACGGATTTATTGGAGCGTGACGGCAGCACACCACACCTGTGTATTTTTATTCATTAGAATTATTCATGGTTTCTCTTTGACTTAGGCTTGTTAACTGCTATCTGCAATAATGCCAAGCTAGCGTTGTGTGCCATTCTGCAAAGGAAATCCATGAAAATGGCCCTCTGTGTGTATTTCCTCGTTTCCTAAAGATGCTGAACTTATGGACGAGTGGACAAGGGCAATAAAACGGGATAATTTGTCACCTAATCAGTACAGCAGGGAAAGTAAATGGCTTATTTTTATAGCATACTTCGGGTCCCATAGTCAATACGTAACATATTATCTAAAGGTTAATAATCTTAGAATGAAATCATGGGACTATAAAAATAATACATTTACTTTCCCTGCTGTACTGATTAGGTGACAAATTATCCCGTTTTATTGCCCTTGTCCACTCGTCCATAAGTTCCTTGTCTTTAGGAAACGAGAAAATACACACCGAGGGGCCATTTTCATAGTTTCCTTTGCAGAATGGCACACAACACTAGCTTGGCATTATTGCAGATAGCAGTTAACAAGCCTGGGAGTCAAAGAAACCATGAATAATTCTAATGAATAAAGATACACAGGTGTGGTGTGCTGCCGTCACGCTCCAATAAATCATACTGACGAGTTGCCAATTAGACTCGTGGTCGAGTTACCAATACGGCATTGGAACTTGGAAGGACCTAAGGTCGTGACGTAGTGCTGACGTAGCAGAACATCTATCAGGCCTTCTCTCTCGGTGGCCTTGCTCAATCCCGCAAAGGGTGGCCGCAGACAAAACGCCTCCTAGTCGCTCTGTCACCCACCGTTTGACTACCCTCCCCCCAACTCACCCCCCCTCCCTCATATACCTCTCAACTCCATAAATTAATCAATGTACAACATTTTAAACTAATATGTACAGTATGCTATACACCAAGGGCACAGCGTGGGAGCGGTGTGGTGGCGGTTGGTGGTTGGGGACCCAGGGGAGAGGGTAAGGTTTGGCGGTGACCTGCTAATCCCAACCCTTCCCCCATAATCTGGGGACTCCGGTCGCCGCAGCCTCCCTCTCCCGCACCCACACTCTGTAGCCTCACACTTGTATTTACCATGCGTTTTTCCTGGATGTATATGTAGATCACTATGTATAAGTTTTATGTGTGTACAAATGTATTACTGTTTGTGACCTCTGTTTCCTATTCCATTCACCGATCTTGTGTACGTGAATATGTATATACATATGGTATATATCAGTATGCTCAAACAAATTCCATGTAACTACATACAACAGCACTCTTTATACTCACTGTACAGTTTAATACATGTATTACTGTATATAAGATTACTAATTAGTCCACTTTAAAATTATTGACCAATCACACGTACAGTATATTGTAATCTAATATAATACATTAATAGGCTCGGGAAGATTACCTAAGTATCATCTTCCTTTTGAGGTATTGTACAACTACTATTTTATATGTACAGTGTTGTGTATCTCAATAAATGTATCAAATTCAAATTCAAATTCTCCATTTAACTCCCACCGGTCTGTCCCCCATCTCTGTCCTCTCCTCGTTCACCTCATGCCCCACACCCGTCTCTTCCCTGTCTCTACCCCCCCAGGTACCCTCTTCTTTCCCCTGAACACCCACTTCTCTCTCTCTCTCTCTCTCTCTCTCTCTCTCTCTCTCTCTCTCTCTCTCTTCTTCCTTACCCCCAAAGCCTCCCTCTCTCTCCCATTAACCCCCACCCCTCTTCCTCTCACCCCTTAACCACTGCCTTCCTACTTTTCTATCCTTGTCTTTAACTTATAGAATAGTTTTTTGTTAATAACCTTCCCTATACCAAACAGCCACAAAAGGGCCGACAGGTCTACTGCGTTTGCTTTCCTTAGTACTCCTTTGTAACTGTATCCCCTACCCCAACTCTTTCTCTCTATCCGAGTCCTTTCTTCCCTATCCCCAACCCTCTCCCCCTACCCTCCACCCCTCTCCTCATTCCCCTTACCCTCGTTGCCCTTAACTCCCCCTTCTTCAACTCATTTAACACCCCTCTCTCCCCTTCTCTCCTTTCACTCCCCTCTCACTCTCCTTACTCTTTCTTTCCCCTCTCACTCTCCTTCTCACACTCCTTCCCCGCCCCCTCCGGCTCACCGCTGAAGCATGTAGTGTAATTAATCCATCATAACCTCGCCCCCACTCTGCAGGAAAGAAGGCGGGGATTAACGAATATATACGATACCTCAACACGCGACGTCAACTTGGTGCTTGGTTAAACGTTGATGTGTCTTAATACAGGTGGTAATTACAAGGCAGGGGTGGCTAAGGGGGCATGGCAGGAAGTAGGTGAGGGTGTTTGTGGCGTTGGGGGTGTGTGGATGGTTGAGGAAGGAAGGAAAGAAGGGTGGGTAAGACTCTCTCTCTCTCTCTCTCTCTCTCTCTCTCTCTCTCTCTCTCTCTCTTATCCAAGAATAATTAAACAAAAATGAGATACAGGTAAACAAAAGAACCACAACGTAACTTGAGATTGTGCATAAATGTCTCTTGGTCCCGGTCGTAAAATTGTATTGGTAAGATGTAGTCGTGATGCTGCATGACGTGAAGTGGGGGTGAGGGGTGGGGGAGAGAGGGGGTGAAGGAAGAGAGGGAGAAAGAGGGAAAGTAACGTCTGGAAACAGCAAGAAACAGAAAGAAAGAAAAGAAAAAGACGTCATTGGATGCAAGGAGTTGTCTTGTGGAGAGAAAAAAAAGAGAGAGAGAGAGAGAGAGATGCTACACACCTCTCAGTTACTTTTTTCACAGTTTCACTTTGCACAGTATGCCAGATGACCTGTAACATATTTGTCTGTGTAATAGTGGTTGATATTTAATTACATATCTCTTTCTTTCCCCATCTTTTATACTTTATTTTCTGTTTCCTCTTCCCTATTTCTCTAGTCTGGATCCGCTTCTCTCTCTCATCTCTCTTCCCCTTCCTTCTCTGTGTCCTTCCTTCCTCCTCTCCTTTTTTAACGTCTTCATCGCTTTCCCCTCTCCTCTCCTTCACTTCCCAGCATCTCCCCTCCCCTTTCCCCCTCCTTCACCCTCCTTTTAGTTGTAATTCCCCTTTAGTATCCGATCCTATTTTCCTCTATTGTCTTTTTACCTCTTTCCCTTATAATCTCCCGCTCGTCCCCTCCCCCTCCCCTCACACCTTCCCCTTTCCCTTTTCCTCTCTTCCCTCTATTCTCGTATAACTTTATTCTTTCTCTTCCCTCTCCTCCTCCTCATACCCGTTCCTCATCCCTCTTCCTCTGCTTTCCTCTCCCCATTCCATTCCTCTTTCGCATCTCTTTCTTCCCTCGTCCTTTCTCTCCCGTCAACTTCCTCTCTCCCTTTCTTGCATCCCTTCACCTCTTTCTTCCTCCATCTTTTCCCCTTGCCTCCCTCCCATTATCTTTGTTCCATCCCCCTCCCATCACCATCGCCCCCTCCTTTCCTTTGTGTCATTTCCTCCCCCTTACCCTCCATTCCCTCCTCCCCCACCCCACCAAGGCCTTCTAAAATTAGAAGGCCTATCCGATCCTCTTGTGACGTCAGCCGCGTAGGTCAGGGGCAAGGTGCGTGGTCAGGTCGCGGTCAAGGTTCTGCCTCACTCTCTCTTTGTTGTGTGTGTGTGTGTGTGTGTGTGTGTGTGTGTGTGTGTGTGTGTGTGTGTGTGTGTGTGTGTGTGCGTGCGTGCGTGCGCGCGTTTATTTAGGGGTGGTATATTGGGGCTGTTATATTGGTGGTATATTGCGATGTTATATTGGTGGTTTATTGGGGATGTTATATTGGTGGTATATTGGGGCTGTTATATTGGTGGTATATTGAGGCTGTTATACTGGTGGTATATTGGGGCTGTTATATTGGTGGTATATTGGAGCTGTTATACTGGTGGTATATTGGGGCTGTTTTATTGTTGGTATATTGTGATGTTATATTGGTGGTATACTGCGATATTATATTGGTGGTATATTGGGGCTATTATATTGGTGGTATATTGGGGTTGTTATATTGGTGGTATATTGTGATGTTATATTGGTGGTATACTGCGATATTATATTGGTGGTATATTGGGGATGTTATATTGGGGTGCTATATTGCTGGTATTACATTGGGGTGTTAAAAGACTAAGTCTGCATTCGCTAGAGAGGCGTAGAGTAAGGGGAGACTTAATTGAGGTGTTTAAGTGGATGAATGGTATAAATAAGGGAGATATCAGCAAGGTACTTAAAGCGAGCATACAGGATAGAACTAGAAATAATGGTTTCAAACTAGAAAAATTCCGTTTCAGTAAGGATATAGGTAGAAAGTGGTTTGGTAATAGAGTAGTAGACGATTGGAATAAGCTACCTAGTAAAGTAGTTGCCGCCTCTTCCATTGAGAGTTTCAAGCATAGGCTGGATAAGCATATGACTAATAAGGGGTGGATATAGAAAAAAGAAAATCTTATAACCAATACTAATTCATAATTTTTCCTTTTCAGGTTACACTATGATAGTCTCTATTCTCCTTTCACACTTTCCTGTAAAATGTCCACGCCAGTTTTTCTATACTGCGTGGTGTTCTTTCTGACTTTTTCCTGCCGGCTTCAGCTGGAGGGTTTGGAGGGCGGGGGAGAGCCTTCTTCTTTGCTATCCTTATCTCATTCTAGTAGTTCAGTTACTCTTCTAGGAGCTGCCTAGCATGGGCCAACCGGCCTACTGCAGTTATCCTCTCTTCATATGTTCTTATATTGGGGTGTTACATTGGTGGTATATTGGGGCTGTTATATTGCTAGTATATTGGGGTGTTATACTTAGAATGTTACTGTGTATTGGGGTGTTATATTGATGGTATACTGGAGGTATTATATTGGGCCTCTTATATACGGGGTGAACAAGGTAATGCAGATTTCGTTTGAATTCGATTCAGTTTCTTTATAGAGGAAAGCTGTGGAGATATGTAGGAAAAATGAAGAGTTATATATTCCTCTCTTATCCAGCTCCAGCCACGTCTGTGTAATGGCTTTGGTCCTACACCCTAGCATGGCTAAGGCCTCATTTTTCTTATATTCAGTACAACTACGATGACTTAAAGCTTCTCACTGTACTCTCTACACTTTTCTGATAATAATGAACAGAAAATAATGTTGTACTTACCCTGCTGTTGCGATTTGGAGTGAACTGGTCGCGCTTAATGGCACGTAGCCACGTGGAGGCAAGTTCTTTATCCCTTATATCTGGGAACACAACACATGTAAGGCATTATTACCTTAATAAAACATACAAATAATGTAAATATCAATATATAATACAATGTTTTTCTGTCCTTATTGTCATTGAACACAGCGTGACCTCTCCCGACCATAGCTGACCCAACACTACCTGGACCTACCTACAAGTACGTCACGGCTTACCGTCCCCCCACCGACGAGGCCTTCTAATTTTAGAAGGCCTTGGTCCGACTCTCCTCTCCATACCGCGCTCTCAGCCCGCTGAACCTTTACTTGTATCGTCTATGTACTTCCTAAAAGTATTTGCTCGTCACGCTTACCCAGTGTTGCCAGGTCAGTGGGTGCTGTTGGCGCCCAATCCATCCCGAAAACGCGCCCAAAAAGCGCAGACAGCAAAATCACACACACACACACACGCACACACTTCTCCTCCATCAGTCTTGGAAGAGGTGAGAGACAATTATAGTAATTCTTCTCTATTATTAACCCGTAGAGGTGTGTGTGTGTGTGTGTGTGTGTGTGTGTGTGTGGTAGTAATAGTAGTAGTAGTAGTAGTAGGTGGCGATCAGAAAGTCAGACCAAAGAAAAGTGGGGTCAGGTGAGAGAGGGTCAGACGGCCTCGCCTGTGTAACATTTACAAGGAGGTCGCAATTGCTCTTTGGGGAAGGATAGGGAGATAAAAGGATGGGTGGAGACGGTTTTATCTGGATGAGAGAGAGAGAGAGAGAAGGATGGTACAGAAAGCATGGAGTGGTAGATGGGGTAGAGGGAGAGAGCTTTGCGTTGTCAGTAATTATGGGATCAGGGTTGGGTTGGGCAGGCTTGGTAAAGGGTGTAGGGGAGGAACTGGGTGGTCATTATGACTCTGGTGCTAATTGTACTGCACATCAGTGATGGACATTAGCACTGTAGTAGCAGCATATAGGAATGGATATAAATTCGTTCGAAAATGCTGACAAGAATGACAAAAATGAGACATGATATTCGGAACCTTCCATATGAAGACAGACTAACAAAACCAACTTTGCACTCACTAGAAAGGCGTAGCCTTGCGCATCTCGTCCCTGTTAGATATTGTGCATATGACACACACACACACACACACACACACACACACACACATTTGGGGTCATGGAAACGCAGGTCAGGTAGAGATGCTAATTATAGTAGCTGGGGCTTCACAATGCGTTTGGGGAGTGGCAGGGAAAGGATTACTGAGATACGAGTATTGATACATCATGCATACGCCATGTCTTCTTACTTTTTTTTTTTAACATTGCATCCATATAACAAAATCGCCCAATACGCTCCTAGTCATTTCAAAAATCGCCCAAAAAAGCGCAACGCTCAAATTTAAGCGCAAATCATCTTCCAAAGTCGCCCAATCTGGCGCGAAACGCGCGCACAAGGCAACCCTGCGCTTACCGTACCCCCCACCGACGAGGCCTTCTAATTTTAGAAGACCTTGGCTGGGGACGCGCCAGACGAGAGAATATGATACGTCAGGCGCGTCCCCAGCCCGTCTCTTCTGGCCTCTCGTCCCCAGCCACTCTGTTTGTCTGTCTGTCTGTCTCTCTGTTCTTTCTGTCTATCTGTCTGTCTGTCTGTTTCTGTCTATCTGTCTGTCTGCCTGTCTCTCTGTCTCTTTCTGTCTGTCTTTCTGTCTGTCTCCTTCTGTCTGTCTGTCTGCTTGTCTGTCTGTCTGTCTCTCTGTTTCATTCTGTCTGTCTTCCTGTCTCTCAGTCTGTCTGTCTGTCTGTCAGTCTCTCTCTCTCTCTCTATATATATATATATATATATCTGTCTGTCTGTCTCTCTCATCAGTGCCACCACGTGAAGGCGTGTCTATAGTGTTTGTGATAAAAGTCTACGTAGACAGAGGCGAATGGGAGAAGGCTGTGGTACTGGACTGTTGGGGATACTGTTGATATTTTCTCTGCCTTTTTTTCTCATATACAGAGTGAAACTAAAGCTTTATTAATCCTCAGATACGCACAAACGTGATCTGGTACGAGTATGGCTGATAAAATATGTAATCAGAATAGCGGCAAAAAAAAAAAAAAATCGTTGCTTCTGCTACTAGTGGATGTTATTAGTCAACCGAGAAAGCCCGATGAAGCTATGTGTTTGGCCAGGTTTATATATCTGTCTATCAGTCTGTCTGCCTGCCTGACCGCCTGCCTGTCTGCCTTTTCTGCTTCCCTGACTGCCTGGCTGTCTGCCTGTCTGTTAGCAAGATTATAAGGAAAGGTCAGCAGAAGAAGCGTGGCGTTCTTTTGAGTGAAGTTGACTTCATAGCACATTATATTTGTGCCGCAGCTTTAATAGCATGTCTTCTTATGTATAACCAAGGTCCTTTGACGAATAGTGAGCTGACACACACACACACACACACACGCACACACACACACACACACACACACACACACACACACACACACACACACGCACACACACGCACACACAAGCACACACACATACACACACACAGAGATAAACACACACACACACACACACACACACACACACGCACACACACGCACACACACATACACACACACAGAGATAAACACACACACACACACACACACACACACACACACACAATACTCTCTAACGGAAGGTGGTGGTAGGGAACTGTGTGTATGTAACTGTGGTGGTGTGGGGAGGTTGCCATGGTAACACACTGGCCGCACACACACACACACACACACACACACACACACACACACACACATACACACACACACACACACACACACACACATACACACACACACACACACTAATAAAGATGATTTGGCTCAACTGAAAGAATAGGCAGTATCAAAGAACTGATGAACAATATCCTGCCTTACCTTTGTTTATCTCGGATAGATGGGCAAGCTGTTTAAACACTATCAACACTGAGAATAGACACACAGCTCGAGCGTCCTCCCCCTCTCACGGTTAGAGGGTGACTGACGGGATTCGAAGCTCCTTGTTTTTTTTTTTAATTCATGAAAGAGGAATCAAAGGCCAGGAGCCCGCAAACCGTTCCTTCCAAGAAAAAAACAAAAACAATACAAAAGAGAGCCAAATTCACAATCCGTTTATTTCGAGATGCCTGGACACACTGCGTCTGAAACACTGGAGATCATAGGGAGTAGGGAATACAGACAGAGGGAGACAGTTCCAGAGTTGACCTTTTGCATAAATGAAGGACTGGAAGTAACGATTAACTCTTGCATTAAAGAGCTGGACAGAAAAGGGATGAGAGTTTGTTGCTAGACGGGTGCTACGCACCCGTCGTAGAGGTGGAGGGATGCAAGCAGACAGGTCAGAGGAGCAGTGACCATTGGAGTAGCGATAGAACAGAGATAAAGATGCAACAGTGCGGCGAAGAGACAGAGGTTGAAGGGAGCCAGTAAGAGGAGGAGAGTTTGAGACGAAAAGCCCTTGACTCTACCCTACTGAGTAGCGCTGTATGTGGGGAGCCTCCCCGCACATGAGAGTTGTACTCCACACAGGGGCGAATAAAATTGAACTCTAGTTCGAAATAAAATGTTTGTTTTTATTATGCTGATTAATATTTATCTTTAATATTAATCCTTTCTATATATATATATCTACGGACGCCTTCATCGGGTAAGGAATGGCCACAAACAAATCGTCTCCATGTTGCCCTGCCCCCTGAAATGTCGCTACCCTCCCCCAACTTACACCCCCCTCTCATATACCTCTCTCCTCCATCCCTCCATCTCTTCCTCGGTCTCCCCCTCCCTCTCCCCCCTCCACCTCACTCACATACACTCTCCTAGTTAGTCTCTCACCCTCCATACTCCCAACGCTAATCTAGTCGTCTGGGTTGATGATGTTCACCTGAAATACATTTTTATTTATCCTTTTTACTAGCAAGCATCCCAACCCCGATGGCTTAAGAGCTTATTTTCGAACGGTATTCCACAGGGAGATTAGCTATTTGAGGGAATGTCAGGTTAGTGGGGATCCCCAGGTCATAGGTCAGGCGCAGGAAGCACGTGGGGACGTCCGTCAGGTATCTGTGAGGAGGGAGGTGGTAGATAGGAATGTAGTCCAGGTGACGGAAATTAACTCAGCTCCAGTACCAAACAGACGTTCGACCAGTGAGAAGTATAACGAGTTAATAAATATAATATACGGAGGCCAAGATAGATATATTCCTTCAAAACCGTTTAGAACTAATAATTCAGAACCAAGATGGTTAAACAACAGATTAAAATCTCTCATAGGCCAAAGGAAAGGAATATATAGAAAAATAAAACGTGGAGAGGAACACTTACGTAACCGGTACACAATTTTAAATAGAGAAGTAAAGAGGGAGATAAGAAAAGCAAAGAGAAGTTATGAAATTAAGGTTGCAAGTGAATCAAAGGTAAACCCCAAGGGTTTTTATCAAATGTACCGAACGAAAAATAAAGATAGGATAGGACCACTCAGAACAGAATCAGGTGACATTACCAGTGAAGATAAAGAAATGTGCTCCATCCTAAATAATTATTTCATATCAGTATTCACCAAGGAAAATCTAAGCCTGGGTCCTCAAGCAGCAAATATTTACCATGAGAATACGGAAAATATTCTTAGTAAAATAACCATTAGTAAGGAGGACGTATTGAAAGAAATTAATAAGTTAAAACCTCAAAAATCGCCAGGTCCGGACGATATATATGCAAAAATTATAAAAGAAACCAAAGAAGAATTATGTCAGCCACTTTTAACGTTATTTAATGACTCTTTAAGTTCAGGAGAAGTTCCAGAGGCGTGGAAAACCGCAAACGTAGTGCCCATCTTTAAAAAGGGTGATAAATCAGCTGCGTCGAATTATCGTCCGATAAGTCTAACGTCAATAGTAGGAAAAATGTTAGAGTCAATTTTGGCAAATAGGATTAGAGAACACTTAGAAAGATTTAATCTTATAAACGAAAGTCAGCACGGATTCAGGCAAGGACGATCCTGCCTCACAAATTTGTTGTCATTCTACTCGGAGGTCTATGAGGCAGTAGATAGCGATAAAGCTTACGATGTTATTTATCTGGACTTTAGTAAAGCTTTTGATAGAGTCCCACACGAAAGGTTAGTTAGAAAGGTTCGAGCACACGGTATAGACGGCGATATCTTAAAATGGATAGAATCCTGGCTGAAAGGACGAAAGCAGAGAGTATTAATAAATGGAACTAAGTCGGACTGGGGATTAGTAACTAGCGGTGTACCACAGGGTTCAGTACTCGGTCCCTTATTATTTATCATATATATAAATGATCTAGACTTAGGAGTCAATAGCAGAATCAGCAAATTTGCCGACGATACAAAAATAGGGCGTATCATTAACTCGACTGACGATTGCCATTACTTACAAAAAGACCTCGATACATTGTCCAAATGGTCTAAAACTTGGCAAATGGAATTTAACGTTGAAAAATGTAAAGTACTTAACGTAGGCAAGACCATTGGAGATACTAAATACAACTTAGATAACAAAGAAATTAGCAAATCTGAATGCGAGAGAGATCTAGGAGTTATGATTAGTAACGACCTTAAACCAAGGCAACAGTGTATTAATGCGAGAAATAAAGCAAATAGGGTCCTAGGATTTATTTCGAGAAGCGTGAGCAATAGATCATCTAAAGTAATACTGAAACTTTATCTAGCATTAGTAAGGCCACATTTAGATTACGCAGCACAATTTTGGTGTCCTTACTATAGAATGGATATTAATTCGTTAGAAAATGTACAGAGAAGAATGACTAAAATGATACATGACGTCCGGAACCTGTCATATGAAGACAGACTGAAAAGACTAAGTCTGCATTCGCTAGAGAGGCGTAGAGTAAGGGGAGACTTAATTGAGGTTTTTAAGTGGATGAATGGTATAAATAAGGGAGATATTAGCAAGGTACTTAAAGTGAGCATACAGGATAGAACTAGAAATAATGGTTTCAAACTAGAAAAATTCCGTTTCAGAAAGGAAATCGGTAGAAATTGGTTTGGTAATAGAGTAGTAGACGAATGGAATAAGCTACCTAGTAAAGTAGTTGCTGCCTCTTCCATTGAGAGTTTCAAGCATAGGCTAGATAAGCATATGACAAATAAGGGGTGGATATAGAATAAAGAAAATATTATAACCAATACTAATTCAAAAATAAATTTTCTTTTCAGGTTACACTATGATAGTCTCTATTCTCCTTTCACACTTTCCTGTAAAATGTCCACGCCAGTTTTTCTATACGGCGTGGTGTTCTTTCTGACTTTTTCCTGCCGGCTTCGGCTGGAGGGTTTGGAGGGCGGGGGAGAGCCTTCTTCTTTGCTATCCTTATCTCATTCTAGTAGTTCAGTTACTCTTCTAGGAGCTGCCTAGCATGGGCCAACCGGCCTACTACAGTTATCCTCTCTTCTTATGTTCTTATGTTCATCGTGGTGGTGGTAATGGTGGTGGTGGTGGTGGTGGCGGCAGCAGTAGTAGATGTAGCAGTAGCAGCAGTAGTTGTAGCAGTAGTAGTAAGAACAGGTAATGTCAGCCTGCTATCCAGCCTGCTGTCTAGCGTGTTGTCTGTTGCTTAGTCTGCTTGCCTGCCTGCCTATCAGCCTGTCTACCTACCAGCCTCCGTTTACCTGCCAACCTCCCTATTGCCAGCCTACCTGCCTGCCTGCCTAGCTGCCTGCCTGCCTACCTACCTGCCAGCCTAGCTACCTGCTTACCAACCTGCTTTTTTATTTTTTTTTCAATAACAAGACACTTAAATCTTCAGTGGAAACCATCAGTACATTAATACTTTATATTCAAGCTCCAGCATTGGCACACAGAGAGAGAGAGAGAGAGAGAGAGAGAGAGAGAGAGAGAGACCCCCAAGAACTACAATCAAAACACACGTAGCAGTTAACCGAGTGCATTTCAGGCTTTGTTTATATCTAAAAGGGTGGTTGGGGTTTATTGCTCACGTAATGCCACTCTTATGTGTGAGGCTGGTCAGTCTCATCTTAAATATCAGCACCAACTTGCCTAACCCCGGGCGGGGGGGGGGGGGTAGTGGGTTTAGGCTGTCAGTTTAGGCTCAGTGGGTGTGGGTGCGGACTGCTGCACTCCTTGCACTTCATGACTAGCATTTTTATACCTATGGTAGGTGGTTTAGTGGGTTTAGGCTGTCAGCTACTGAGAATGGTTCACTTGATGTCCCCCTGCACTTCTTCGTGACTAGTTTTTTTCACAACTGCTGGTTTAGTGGGTCCAGGCTCCCCGATTGTTTTCCATTCTGAGTCTCCTTGGTTACTATTCAAATGTTTTTATCTGATTGAGGTGGATTATGGCGAGTCTCCTTAGTTACTATTCAAATATTTTTTTTTTATCTGATGGAGGTGGATTATAATGAGTCTCCTTGGTTACTAGTCAAATATACTGTTTTCATCTGATGGGGTGGATGGTTATGAATACCATGGTCCTATAGGATGTCAAAGCTTCAAGGAATAGCGAGACACGATAAAAGAACAGAAAAATTTATTACGGTAAATAATGAATGAATAAAATATGAAAACAGTATATGAATAAACAGTAAATAATCAATGAGAAAAATATATGAATAATCTATCTATTGCCAGACGCCTCAATCCCGTTTGGGGTGGCCACAAACAAATCGCCTCCAAGTCGCCCTGTCCCCCGCCATTTCACTGCCCTGCTCCCAACTCACACCCCCCTCTCTCATATACCTCTCCACCCCATCCCTCCATCTCATCCTCGGCCTCCCCCTCCCTCTTCCCCCCTCCACCTCACTCACATACACTCTCTTCGTCAGTCTTTCACCCTCCATCCTCTCCACATGGCCAAACCACCTCAGTGTGTTCCTCATAACGCTTCCTATCACATCCACATCCACGCCACAACGCTCCTTTATATCCTCATTCGTCAGCCTGTCTCTCCACGTAACTCCACATGCTCCTGACTCACATACACTCTCCTCGTTAGTCTTACACTCTCCATCCTCTCCACATGGCCAAACCACCTCAGTGTGTTTCTCCTAACGCTTCCTGTCACATCTACATCCTCACCACAACGCTCCTTCACATTCTTATTTGTCAGTCTGTCTCTCCACGTAACTCCACATGCTCCTTTCAAATTATATATGCTTGAATACAAATAAATGACTTAAATACCCTTTGTTTTCATCTAAAGGAACTGGACAAGAGGAAGGGAAGTTATTGGATTTAAACGTAAAAAGACGAGTTATTTCTATCTTTCTTTTCACCCGAGGGGACTGGGCAAGAGTAATTTCCATGGCAATTAATACTGAAATATAAGGTATTTTCACTGGGTCAAATAATCTATTGTTAGCCCAAATAGTTTAGAAGAAATTGTTATAAATGCTGAAATAAATATACACAACTTAAAGATGTGTTTCTTTCACCTAAATTGGGTATGGATTTCTTGGGGGGTGTTTATGTAGGGTGGTTTATATATTACGGTACTGGATGGACTACTGCTACTAATGATGATGATGATGCTACGGCTGCTGGTGCTGGTGCTACTGCTACTACTACAACTGCACTACAACTACTACAACCGCTGCTACAACTACTACTATACTTAGTTTTTTTTTTTTTTTTTAATCGAGGCAAAGATGCACTTGATAGGTTGGTGATGACTGAATGCAACATGTCCAAATAACATGGTATATCTGA